>NC_064848.1:148203421-148210921 GCF_024139225.1 Suncus etruscus | reverse complement strand
GATGTGCAGAGTCCATCATAAAGAGGGCACAGAGAGGGACCGGAGAGATAGCATGGAGGTAAGGCATTTGCCTTTCATGCAGAAAGATGGTGGTTCGAATCCCAGTATCCCATATGGTCCCCCGTGCCTGCCAGGGGCGATTTCTGAGCATAGAGCCAGGAGTAACCTCTGAGCACTGCCGGGTGTGACCCCAAAAACCAAAAAAAAAAAAAAAAAAAAAAAGAGGGCACAGAGGGGATGTTTGATAAATATTCATTCAACAGACAAAAATATTTGTTAATTTTTGCTTTACTGTCAGATTCGATCTGCTGGAAATGGGCCCCGTGCTGCTGGACTCCACAGGACTTGCAGGCACAAAACTCTGACAAATATCACAGTCTTATTTATTAGAGAATCCCAGGGGCCTCTAATAAACCTCGAGGTCAGGGAGGAGATAAAGAGGGAGAGAGAGCTGGTGTCTTGGGACTATCTGTCTCTTGAAACTGCCAGCAAACTCTCCTCTTGCTCCTCCAACTCTCTCTTCCAATTGCCAACCAATTCTCTCAACTTTCTCTTCCAATGGCCAACCATGAGGAGGGATTTTTAAGCTCAGCAGCCAATCACAATTAAGCCCCTCATAAGGTCTCTATATAAAGGGGTGGTGTCTTATTTAAAGGGGCTGTGTCTTAGGTTAAAGGGGTAGACCCCTTATATGGCTGTCTGGTGCTGGACTGTAGGACTAGAAATCCCCCTTCCTCTTCGTATTTCAAAGTTTTTATCGGTAAGTAATTCCAGGTAGGTCTTAATCCAAAGGACTGTAGTTTGATGATGTCTTCAGATGTGTGCAGAGTAATTAGGGCATATCTGGTTTTTCGTAGTTAAGTGCTTCAATTGATGATGTCATCAGATCTGCACAGGAAGGTCAGAAACTAGCCCTTTGCAAGAACCTCTTTGCAGATCATGTTTTAAATTTTAGTTTTTCACCCTAGGGAGACTTTTTTTCCCCTCTGTTATCAAGGGGAACAGAAAGGAAAAAAATGGAAACCTTTGTTTAGTAAAAATGTAGGGTATCAAACAATTACAACAAACTATTGACAACAGAAAATCTATTAACATTTATAAAATTAAATTCTAAAACTTTATCCTATGTTAAAATGTAAACTCAGGAAATAGGGATGACGTGGGTCTTATTCTTTTGCTACTTCCTGCTTACATACGAAAGTTGTTTTTCTTCTTTATCACTAAGTAATATAAATAACCAGATAACTGGGATCTAAATTTGTTCATAATAAGTAATATAAACAAATGTACTACTTAAATTCCCTAAATAAGCATAAAAGAAAAGTGTAGATGCTCCTAAGCTGCTTGAAGTAAAAATAGTGTTTTCATAGCCTTTTGAAATGATTAAAAAGTCCGAAATTTTTCAAGTCCAAATCTTTCTGGGATTTATATTTGTCTGAGTGTGGGATCATAGCTTCCTTTTTGGGAGTGTGGGAATGTAAGCAGGCATATCTCTTTTTCCTCTGATGATCAAGTTTCCTGCAGCTCAGTCCTTGTCAATTTTCACCCAAATAGGTGAGGTTAGTTGTCTTTTAGGTTCTTGGTCTTTCTTGGAAATGTTTCTTCAATGGCTGTGTATGGTTCTCCTTGTAGTAGACTTATAATTTTAGAGAAAATAAAAGTTATTGATAGAAAGTCTATTGGAGGCATTTCCTGTTTTTTTATTTCTCATTAATTGTGTTTTTAAGTGCTTTATGTGCTCTTTCTTTCTTTTTTTTTTTTTTTTTTTGGTTTTTGGGCACCCGGCGGTGCTCAGAAGTTACTCCTGGCTGTCTCTGCTCAGAAATAGCCTCCTGGCAGGCACGGGGGACCATGTGGGACACCGGGATTCGAACCAACCACCCTTTGGTCCTGGATCGGCTGCTTGCAAGGCAAACGCCGCTGTGCTATCTCTCTCCGGGCCCTCTATGTGCTCTTTCAACTATTGCTTGTCCTTGTGGATTTCATGGTATCCCCCGTTATGTGCTTTATCTGCCCACTCATTACAAAAGTCTTCGGAAAGTTTTGCTGGTATATGCTAGTCCATTATCCATCTTGATTGTAGTTAAAAATTCCCATAACTAAAAAACTTTCAAGAGAAAGGAAGCAAACTGCCTTCTAGCCTCTCTCTGATGACATAGGGACTGCCCATTAAATTTTGAAAAAAGGTTCAATGGCCACATGCAGGTATGGTTATGTTTTGGAAAAAAAAACTAACTTGGGTCCACATCCATTTGCCCATAGTTCATTTGTTCTGAGTCCACTTAGGATTAGCTCCTGTCACATGACTTTTGCAGTGTAGAGGACTGTGCAGCGGTGAACAAGACTGAATAGTTCCAAATAAATGTCTGGCTTGTATTAGTAGAATCGATACTGTACATTGGAGGCAATGGGCATTTGTATGTAGACCCTTATATTCTCCCACAGGTGTTGTAAATACTGGCCATTGCCAAGTGATCAGCTAATTTATATTAGGACTGCTATGACTTGTTGCCCAGATTTGGGGCCTGGGGTAGGCCCCCCCCTGCCCAGTTTCCTGGCATATTGCTGAAACTTACATAGGGCAAGAATTGCTCATTAATTACTTGCATTGTACAGGTGGTAGTCTCCAGAAGGTTGGGCTAGGGAGGGCCCTGCATTCCCTCCTATAATGACCAAACTTGCCCCACAATTAAAAACATCTATTCCAGATATTTTTTTTGGGGCGGGGTCACCACCTGGCAGTGCCTCAGGGTTACTCCTGGTCTGTAGTGCTCAGAAATCGCTCCTAACAGGCACGGGAGACCTCTATAGGATGCCGGGATTCGACCCACCATCCTTCTGTGTGCAAGACAAAACGCCTTGCCTCCCATGCTATCCTCCGGCCCCCCTCTATCCCAGATTTGGCGAAGTCTGGGGCTGTCTTTGATTACATGGGCAGATCACCAATGTCTTGCCCAGTGATTGCCTCCACCACATTTAGGGCAAGGTCCAGGTGGTGACCTTGAGAATGCATGATTGGGTGGGGCATAAATTCTCTCCATTGGTATCCTGGTCTCCTAGTTTGTTTTTGGACTGAATAAGCCACAAGGGCATTTACTTGTGCCTGGTAGAAAATGCAACCAACATTCCAGCACACCTTGAGGTATTCCATTATGTCTTAGAATGGCCTGACAGTCCACATTAGCATTTTCAAATGTGAGTTACTTTATTAAATGATCCTGGACCTCTTTACCCTAAACTTGTCTCTGTACAGCCTCAATCAGCTTGTTGATGAATTGGACAAATGGCTCAGACATACCCTGGAAAACCTTGGTAAAGCTATCTTTAAACTCAGAGTCCAGGGGCTGGAGAGATAGCATGGAGGTATGGTGTTTGCCTTGCATGCAGAAGGACCGTGGTTTGAATCCCGGCATCCCATATTGTCCCCTGAGCCTGCCAGGAGTAATTTCTGAGCACATACCCAGGAGTAACCCCTGAATGTGGCCGGGTATGACCCCCCCCCAAAAAAAGAAACCCCGAGTCCAGATCTATTTTTTCCCATGCAGATAGGACAATATCTCTAATATAATTTGGGATTATGTGGAGTATGGTTGTTGGGGTTTTTTGTTTTGTTTTGTTTTTTTGGTTTTTGAGTCATATCTGGCAGCACTCAGGAGTTACTCCTGGCTCTATGTTCAGAAATCACTCCTGGTAGGCTCGGGGATCATATGGGATGCTGGGATTCGAACCACTGTCCTTCTGCATGCAAGGCAAATGCCCTACCTCCATGCTATCTCTCTGGCCCCGTAGTAGCTTGATTTTTGATTTTTGGTATTCTCCTTCTAACAATGTATCAAGGGTAACTTTGACTCCACATAGCCTCCTGCCAGATTTTCCTAAGTTGAATAATTTAGCTTTTGCTTCATCACTTAGTCACATTCTCCACTACAGGTATTGGGATGGGCTCAGACAAACTTTGGCCATGGTCTGAAAGTCCTGTGGGGTCCAAAGTGCATTTTTGCTTCAGCCTGACAGATACTCAGAGCAGTATGGGAATATTGGCCCATATGCTGTGCAGGCTTTTCTAAAACTACTCAGAGAATTTATTTTTGATCATTGGTAGGTAGGTAGTTCATGGGGTTCATTTCTGTTGACCTTTAGTTTTGATTTTTTTGAAGGGGGGCACACCTGGTGATGCTCAGAGGTTACTCCTGACTCTGTGCTCAGAAATCATCCTGACTTAGAGGTTACTCCTGACTCTGTGCTCAGAAATCATCCTGACTTAGGGACCATATGTGACACCAGGGGATCGAACTGTGGTCCATCCTAAGCTAGCAGTGCAAGGCAGATGCCTTACTGCTCCACGCCACCGCTCAGGCCCCTCATTTTGATCTTTTTTTCTTTTTCTGGTTTAGGGGTCACACCCGGCCGCGCTCAGGGGTTCCTCCTGATTCTATGCTCCAGAAAATTAGCTGGCTAGGCAGGCTCGGGGAATCATATAGGATGCCGGGATTTGAACCCATTGTCCTTCTGCATGCAGGGCAAACAGCCTACTTCCTTGCTATCTCTCCAGTCCCCTCGTTTTGATCTTAATAGGGCTAGATTACTTAGTCTTCGATTCTGACCTCTGAGCAGATACTCATAGACTACTTGTCTGTGGTATTGTGGATTGTCTCAGATCTGGGAGATCAGGTGTTTCTTGGATATCTTCATTTATGGTAGTTATTGTGTCCTAAACTTTTCATGGATTGCACCCGTGGTCTCTGCTGGGACACATTCCTCTCCCTCTTGTTCTCTGGTGCCAGTTCAGCTGAATTCTTCATCTTGATTTGAGTACAGAAGTAGGCATTTTTGGATAGTAGGCCTTTCAGGGTTTATGGAATAGGCCTTTTAAGAATGGCAGTGGATTATTACTGTTTGCCCTTGGTTTCTTTGACTGGTAGAGTTGGCTCGAGAAGGTGCTGAAGGAGTGTTGTTACTCTGTGAAATAGTTTTTTTATTTTATTACATTTATTCAACATAAACTGGAGATAAATGTTTCAAATATCATTTCTATTATTATTGAATAGATCATTATTTCTTTTTTTTTGTTTTTTGTTTTTGGGTCACACCCGGCAGTGCTCAGGGGTTACTCCTGGCTCTATGCTTAGAAAATCACCCCCGGCAGGCTCGGGGGGACCATATGGGATGCCGGGATTTGAACCACCATCCTTCTGCATGAAAGGCAAACACCTTTACCTCCATGCTATCTCTAAGGCCCCTCAAAAGCAATAGTTCTAATTTAACCATGCACAAGAAACATCAAAGAGACCTTATAAAAGAAGGCAAATTTAGATGCTGTGGGCAATTTGAACAGTCAAAAAATTTTAGTTTTATTTTGGGGGTCACACCCAGCGATGCTCCAGGGTTAATCCTGGCTCTTGCTGTCAAAAATTACTCTTGTCTGGAGCTGGAGCAATAACCACAGCGTGGTAGTGCATTTGCTTTGCACACAGCTGACCCTAGGTTCAACCTCCAGCATCACATATGGTTCCCTGAGCTGCAGGAATAATTTCTGAGCTCAGAGAGCACTGCTGGATGTGTACCACAAAAGAAAAATTATTTTTTGCAATTGCAAATCTAACACCCTCCCAGCTATACTCTTGCTCTAGTTCCCACCTTTGGAATATTGATATTAAGAAAAAATTATTGAATTTCAGTGATGGTAGTGTTCTATATAATTGTGTGTGATATCTGTGAGTCAATTTTTTATCTCTTTTAGAGATATGTACTATGCTGTTTTGAAAAAAACATTGAGGCCGGGAGAGGTGGCGCTTGAGGTAAGGTGTCTGCCTTGAAAGCTCTAGCCAAGGAAAGATTGCGACCGTGGTTCGTTTCCCCAGTGTCCCATATGGTCCCCCAAAGCCTGGGGCAATTTCTGAGTAGCCAGGAGTAACCCCTGAGCCATCAAACGGGTATCGCCCCCCCCAAAAAATAAAAACAAATAAGAGACACAATATTTGCTTCCAATAATCTGGTGTATAAGGAGATCGGTTGAAATAATCCTATACAGGAGAAATGGTAGGCACATAGTTGACACAAAACTCAGCAGTTGTGTGCAGGGATATATGATTTTTTTTTTTTTTTTAGTTCTTTGGGTCACACTGGCAGCGCTCAGGGGTTACTCCTGGCTCTATGCTCAGATAATGAGGGGCTGGAGAGATAGCATGGACGTAAGACATTTGCCTTTCATGCAGCAAGGTCATTGGTTTGAATCCCGGCAATTCCCATATGATCCACTAAGTCTGCCCAGGAGCAATTTCTGAGTGTGGAGCCAGGAGTAACCCTTGCTGGGTGTGACACAAAAACAAAACAAACAAACAAAACAAATGCACAGGGGACCCATATGGGATGCTGGGATTTGAAAACACTGTTCCTTCTGCATGAAAGGCCAAATGCCTTACCTCCCAGGCTATCTCTCCGGCCCCACAGGGATATGATTTAAAGGTTATAGTTACATGTGGGAGGCTTTGACTTTTATCCCTGTATTGTCAATGTATCCCTGAGTTCCAGGAAGGGCACTACCCTATGATATAATAGCAATAAAGGAAGGACTCGACTTTTTGTCTTTGGTTTGGTTTTTGGGCCACCACCCCGGAGGTGCTCAGGGATTCTCCTGGCTCTGTGCTCAAGAAACTCCCTCCTGGCAGGCTCGGAGACCATATGGGATGCCGGTATTCGATTCACCATCCCATCCTGGAATCAGCTGTGTGCAAGGCAAATGCCCTACCGCTGTGCTTTCCTCTGGCTCCAAGAAGGACTAACTTTTAAAAAAAAAAGTCACGTAACTAATGGGTGCTAGAGTGATAGCACAGTGGGGTAGGGCATTTACTTTGCATGGGATTCTATTATTGGGATTCACTTTTTTTTTGGTGGGGGAGCACCCTGTGACACTCAGGGGTTACTCGTGGCCACGTGCTCAGAAATCGCTCTGGCTCGGGGGACCATATGGAGATGCCAGGGATGCTCTACCGAGGCCCGCCCTGGATCGGCTGTGTACAAGGCAAACTCCTACTGCTGTGCTATCGCTCTGGCCCCTATTACTGAGATTCTATTCCTGATATCCCATATAGTCCCCCAAGCCTGTCAGGTATAAATTAATCAATCAATCAATTAATTAATTAATTCTTCCTCCTCCCTCCCCCTTTCTCTCTTTCTTTCTCTCTTTCTCTTCCTTCCTCCCTCCCTCCCTTCCTTTCTTTCCCTGCCTCCCTCCCTGCCTCCCTCCCTGCCTCCCCCCTGCCTCCCTCCCTCCCTCCCTCCCTGCCTCCCTCCCTCCCTCCCTCCCTCCCTGCCTCCCTCCCTGCCTCCCTCCCTCCCTTCCTTCCTTCCTTCCTTCCTTCCTTCCTTCCTTCCTTCCTTCCTTCCTTCCTTCCTTCCTCCCTCCCTCCCTCCCTCCCTCCCTCCCTTCCTCCCTTCCTCCCTTCCTTCCTTCTTTCCTTCCTTCCTTCCTTCCTTCCTTCCTTCCTTCCTTCCTTCCCC
>NC_064848.1:147981016-148203301 GCF_024139225.1 Suncus etruscus | reverse complement strand
TTCCTTCCTTCCTTCCTTCTTCCTTCCTTCCTTCCTTCCTTCCTTCCTTCCTCTCCTTCCTCCCTCCCTCCCTCCCTCCCTCCCTCCCTTCCTCCCTTCCCTCCCTTCCTTCCTTTCTTTCCTTCCTTCCTTCCTTCCTTCCTTCCTTCCTTCCTTCCTTCCTTCCTTCCTTCCTTCCTTCCTTCCTTCCTTCCTCCTCCCTCCCTCCCTCCCTCCCTCCCTCCCTCCCTTCCTTCCTTCCTTCCTCTTCCTTCCTTCCTTCCTTCCTTCCTTCCTTCCTTCCTTCCTACCCCCTCCCTCCCTCCCTCCCTCCCTCCCTCCCTTCTTTCCTTCCTTCCTTCCTTCCTTCCTTCCTTCCTTCCTTCCTTCCTTCCTCCCTCCCTCCCTCCCTCCCTCCCTCCCTCTCTCCCTTCCTTCCTTCCTTCCTTCCTTCCTTCCTTCCTTCCTCCCTCCCTCCCTCCCTCCCTCCCTCCCTCCCTTCCCTCCCTCCCTCCCTCCCTCTCTCCCTTCCTTCCTTCCTTCCTTCCTTCCTTCCTTCCTTCCTTCCTTCCTTCCTTCCTTCCTTCCTTCCTTCCTTCCTTCCTTCCTTCCTTCCTTCCCTTTCTTTCTTTCCTTCCTTCCTTCCTTCCTTCCTTCCTTCCTTCCTTCCTTCCTTCCTTCCTTCCTTCCCCTTCCTTCCTTCCTTCCTTCCTTCCTTCCTTCCTTCCTTCCTTCCTTCCTTCCTTCCTTCCTTGCAGAGCTCAGGGTTACTCCTGGCTCTATGCTCAGAAATCACTCCTGGCAGGCTTGGGAGAACCATATGGAATGCCGAAGATCAAACGCAGGTCTGTCTCGGGTCATCCACATGCAAGGCGTTAAATGACCTACCGCTGTGCTATCACTTTGGCCCCAGCCAAGAGTAATTTCTGAGCATAGAGCCAGGAGTAACTCCTGAACACTGCTGGATGGGTCCCAAAAACAAAACAACTGGGGCTGCAAAAATACGTAGTATAATGAGTGGGGACACTTGCTTTGTACAGAGTGGTGGGGGGCAATCTGGGGTTTGATCTCCAGCACCCTACGTAGTCCCCTGAACCCTGCCAGTAGTGATTCCTGTGTGATTCCTGAGTGTAGAACTAATCTTGGATATAGGCCCCAAACCAAAACAAACCTTTAACTACTGAGGAAGGTAAGTGTATGACCCTTGGAACTCTTATCTTTTTCTCCTAGTGTTGCACATACTTTAAGTTTCTCCATAACAAAAAAGGAAAAAGCAACAACAAATAAAACCTGCAAAATAACAAAGCAGAAAGTCCACGAAATGGATTTTTCTAGGAGATTTTTTTTTTTTTTTTGGATTTTGGGTCACACCCCAGCGGCACTCAGGGGTTACTCCTGGATCTATGCTCAGAAGTCGCTCCTGGCAGACTCAGGGGACCATATGGGATGCTGGGATTCGAACCACTGTCCTTCTGTAGGCAAGGCAAACGCCCTACCTCCATGCTATCTCTCAGGCCCCAGGAGATTTTTATTTAACATATCATTTTTGTTGTTGTTTGTTTGTTTGTTTTGGTCCACACCCGGCAGCTCTCAGGTTACTCCTGGCTTTATGCTCAGAAATCGCCCCTGGCAGGCTCGGGGGATCATATGAGATGCCGGGATTCGAACCACCAACCTTCTGCATGCAAGGCAAATGCCTTACCTCCATGCTATCTCTCCGGCCCCTTGACATATCATTTGTATGAGTAATTTTTTTTATTTCTTTTATTTTATATAAAATCTTTATTTAAGCACCATGATTACAAACATGATTGTAGTTGGGTTTCAGTCATAAGCAGAACACCCCCTCAACATTCCTACCATCAGTGCCCCCACCCTTCCCAAACCCTGCTTGTATTCAAGACAGGCATTTTACTACTCTCACTCATTGAGGTATTCATGATAGTAGTTAGTTTAGTTATTTCTCTAACTGTACTCACTACTCTTTGTGGTGCACTTCATATTGTGAGCTGGTCCTTACAGCCCTCATCTCTATTGTCTCTGGGCATTATTACAATGATGTCCTTAATTTTTCTTAAAACCTATTGATGAGTGAGACTATTCTGTGTCTATCTCCCTCTGACTTATTTTACTCAGCATAATAGATTCCATGTACATCCACGTATAGGAAAATGTCATGACTTCATCACTCCTGACGGCTGCATAATATTCCATTGTGCATATGTACCACAGTTTCATTAGCCATTCCTCTGTTGAAGGGCATCTTGGTTGTTTCCAGAATCTGGCTATTGTAAATAGCGCTGCAATGAATATAGGTGTGAGGAAGAGATTTTTGAATTGTATTTTTGTATTCCTAGGGTATATTCCTAGGATTTCTAGGAGATTTTGTGGGTACCCCATGGGTACATGTGTGTATGTGGTGGATCTGAGCACCCTTCCTGAGACACAGCTTTGTGAAACCTCAGTAATGGAAGGCATCTGATTAGCTCGTTGCCCTCAGTTCAGCCTGTTCTCCTGAGCCTGTGAACTGAGTAAATGAGAAGCCCAGAGGTCAGACTTTATGGGGTGTCCAGAGTCACTGGATCAACCCAGAAACTGTGATGGGGCCAGGGAAGTGGGGATACATCTGGAAATGTTCAGGGTTTTCTTTTTTTTTTTTTTTGGTTTTGGGGCCACACCCAGCATTGCTCAGGGGTGACTCCTGGCTGTCTGCTCAGAAATAGCTCCTGGCAGGCCACGGGGGGACCATATGGGATACCGGGATTCGAACCTACCACCTTTGGTCCTGGATCGGCTGCTTGCAAGGCAAACACCGCTGTGCTATCTCTCTGGGCCCAGGGTTTTCTTCTTGCTCTGCATAAAGGAGATCACTCCTAGTGAGACTTAGGGAGACTGTCTGTGGTGCTGGGGATCAAATGCAGATTGCAAGGCAATTGCCCTATGCACTGTATTGTTTCTTCGCCCCCACATGGGATCATAATAAGGCCCCACCTGCCAACTCTCTTGTGCAAGTGAAGCATTTTGGAACTTAATTGTCAATCTGGCGAGGTTTCCTTCTCCCGGGCAATGTCCTGGTTATCTTGAGGAAGGTTCTATTGTGCACAGCACACAGGCAGCTTTTCTGGGATCCTTCTGGAGCCTCAAGAATCTATCTTCCCAAACCTGGAGGCTGTGAGATAAGAGGGGTGCATGCAGGGTGTGTATGAATTACCTTTCCTGGGGAGAGTCCAGCTGCAGGTGGGGACCCCAAGGTCGTGGCTGAGGACACAGCTGGGTCAGAGAGGGGTTTGAACAGGGTTGGCCGGTGGGGCAGGTTCCAGGCGTCACCGAGGACCAGCCAGTGTTGATACAACAGAGCTGCCTCTGGGCTCTTTGGACAAGGAGCCCGGGGAGTCTCGGCCGGTCCTGCCTGGCTGCTACTTGCCAGCCAGCCCCGAGGCTCCCGGCTTCTCCTGTCCCATTGGACCAAGTCTGGGTAGGGAATTTGGGGTGTGTGGAGCAAACAGCTTGCTCGGCTAGTCTCTTGTCTAGGAAAATGCAGCCTTATTGCTCAGAAAGGGCAGCATGAGAGGTTCTGTTGGCTGTAGGAAGTCGTGCAAAAGAGGACCCAAGATCGGAGGAAGCTTCTGGGAGAAGGGATGTATTTCAGCTTCTAATCCTGAGTCCGGAAGTGAATTCTGAACTGGCTGGGGACTGAGGTACAGCGGGGCCACCTCTGACCATGCTGTGATCTGGTTACACAGACAGGCGGAGGTTGCACCTGGGCTATGGGGGAGTGGGAGTGGGCATTTGGAAAGGTTGCTATAAAGTTAGGACCCTGTTGTGGAACTCAAAGGAGAAACTTGTAGGCGAGGGGAGGACGGGAGAAGGGTGCCCACAGGGGAGGGTGTAAGTCTAGGGGAGAGCAGTGTGGACAGGGGACAGAGACTGGATGGAGAAATTTCTGCAGAGTTGTGCAAGGAGGGAGAGCATGGAGAGGGGAGGCCAATGGCTTGTTTCTTATCCCTGGGAGATACAGGGATCTTGGTGGCCCTGAGTCCCAGAAGGGAGCTGCCGGTGTCCTCATTGTGGAAATCTTGTTCTCATTGTGAGTGTGGACAGAAGTTAAGGTAATATTCACCCTGCCTGATTGATTGGTGGAGCTTCTAGTTTGGCTTTGGGGAATACAAAGGCCTTCTAAGGGTTTTCTAAAAATCTTTGAGCAGGTGGACCATAGACAGTCCTTTTCCCAATTTATGACAGTCACGACGATTTCATTTTTGCTGATCTTAGATCTATTTTTGTTTGTTGGGGGGACCATGTCCAGTGGTGCTCAGGGCTTGCTCCTGACTCTGCTCTCAGGTTCACTCCTGGTGGAACATGGGGATCATATGAGGTGCCAGCGATTGAAACTGGTGTGGATCTTATTATGCAAGGCCTTGCCTATATTAATTAACCCTGGGGCCAGAGTGATAGCACAGTGATAGGACATTTGCCTTGCACGTGGCTGACCCAGGACTGATGCGGGTTCGATCCCTGGCATCCCATATGTTCCCCTAAGCCAGGAGCGAACTTTCAGTGTAAAAGCCAGGAGTAATCCCTGAGTGCTGCCAGGTGTGGCCCTCACAAAAAAAATTTAATTAACCCAACTACAACCCTTGTTAGGTTATTTAGCTGAGAGCTATTTCTTTTGTGTGTGTGTGTTTTGGATCACACCCGGCAGTGCTCAGGGGTTTTTCCTAGCTCTGTGCTCAGAAATTGCTCCTGGCAGGCACGGGGGACCATATGGGATGTCGGGATTCGAACCAATGACCTTCTGCATGAAAGCCTTACCTTCATGCTATCTCTCCAGCCCCCAACTGAGAGCTATTTCTTATTCTTTCATATGTTATTGGACTAATTCTTGTGCATCAATTTTTTCCCTCATATATCTTACCACATTTATCTGAATATATATAATGGTGAAAATCTGGGGCTCTGGACATGAATAATACAAACTGTGATAGATATTAAACACATCGCTCTATGGAAAAGAAGTACATTTTATAGTGCTATTGCTAAGAATATATCTGAAGGGGCAAGAACAATGTACAGAAGGCAGGATGCTCAGCCTTGTACATTGACGACCTGGGTTTGGACTTCACTATCCCATTTAGTCCCCCCAAATCTGCTGAGAGTATTCCTTGAGTCTAGAGCCAGGCGTAAGCCCTGAACAGTTAGATGTGGTCTCCTCCCCCAACAAAAAACCCTCAGGAGTTGGTTCTGTGTTTTTCACTCACTCGGTTGAAATTTTAACTTAACTGATAAAACCTTTCACCCTTAGTGCTATGTACATTTAATTATTACTTTGGGGGGGAGCATACTCAGTGCTCTGGATCACTCTTGGCAGACTCAAGTGATATATGGGGTGCCAGGATTGAATTTAGGTTGATCATGTGTTAGGTAAGTACCCTACCTGCTGTCCTATTACTATGGCCCACATTTACTTTTTTGTTTGTTTGTTATGTTTTGTTTTGTTTTGGGGCCATACCCAGCAATGCTCAGGAGTTACTTCTGGCTCTGTATTCAGGAATCGTTCCTGGTGAGCCTGAGGGATCATATGGGATGCCTGGGATCAAACCCAGGTGGTCACATGTAATGCAAGTACCCTACCTGCTGTATTATTGCTTTGATCCCCTTAAATTTTTTTTTAAAGGAAAATAGTTCTATTAGATAAAGAAACAGACAAAGACAGACACATGTCTAAGAGAGAACACAGGCTTCTCCAAAGGGAATAAACCTTGAGTTCACATCTCGGGTTGTGATGCAGGAGATCCCTGGGACCAAGTTGTTCACCCATGTGGCCTCAAAAAGCTCCTTTTCTTCTACAGACCACCGCAAAGGCAAGATGACTTCTGTGTTTCGAAGTGAGGAGATGTGCTTGTCACAGCTCTTTCTCCAGGTGGAGGCTGCCTACTGCTGTGTGGCTGAGCTGGGAGAACTTGGACTAGTTCAGTTCAAAGATGTAAGTGCCAGGTTCAAGGGAGACAAAGTGAAGATGTGCTCAAAGACGAGCTTGAGCTGAACTGGATGGGCATCTATGTTTCTTCTGGTCTGGACCAGAGTTGGTGATATGATTGGACCGATGACTTGCAAAAGCATTCATCCTCCATTTGGGCCACCTCCACCAAAATGTTTTGACACTAATGCAGTTGCTCCACATTTGCTGGATGATTTATAGACACCATTGCATTGAAGTGCTATAGGCCATGATGTGTAATTCCTGAGTTGCATTGACAGAACATTGGGAAAAAAACCATGGTCATCTAAGGCGAGGTGACCAAACTTGGGTTCCAGGACAGACTACTCTACTTCCAGGGCTAACAGCCTGAGGACTCGAGGGGCCATCTAGGATAGTTGCTCTAGTGGGTGCATTGGGGGTTAGTTCTAGGGTTGGTGAGTAAATAGATCCTCACTAAGCTTGAGAGCCTAGAGCAGAGAATTAGGCTCTTTACTTGTTCATCAAAGGCAACATTCAGCTCTTGCAGAAAAGGATCAGGCCTTGTGCCTGGACCCCCATTGTTTCCCTGCACCAGGTCTGGCAGGGGATGACTCTTCTCAACACCCTGAGCTGGGGATGTTAGCTGTCAGAAAATTTTTTCTAGAAGCACAGGGAGTGGAAGACTTTAGGGGTGGGATGTTAAGTATAAAGTCATCATGATATGGGTCAAAGAGTTAACACAGGGGTTAAGGTGCTTACTTCATAGTGGGCAGACTCCAGTTTAATCTCTGGACAATAATATTCATTGAATAAGTCAATAAACTCATCACAGCATAGTGGGTCTATCCTGTGCATGGAGATGTATGCTAAAGGGCTAAAGGTGCTTCCAGCCAAGTCCTGGTTTCCAACAGGAAAACCAGGGTAAGAAGCTGCATCTTACTACTGAAGTGTGGATCCAATGGTTCCTTTTTCTCTTCTCTAGTTAAATGCGAACGTGAACAGCTTCCAAAGGAAATTTGTGAATGAAGTGAGAAGATGTGAGTCCCTGGAGCGGATTCTCCGTAAGCCAGTTTTCTACTTGATGCCTACATGTTGGCTGGGAGGGGGACAGAACCCCAAACTTCAGTGCCAAACATGTCCCAGTGGGCCATACCACTCTAGCTGACCCTGGAAATGGGGTAGGGAGAACGAGAGGTAAGATGGGGGAGCTGCAGCAGGTCAGGGGTGGCTGTCCTACTGGGCCCCACTTCTTAGGAAGGAGGAAAGGCAATTTTATGAGACTCTGTGGGGGTGTCATCCTGCAGGTTTTCTTGAAAATGAGATGGAAGATGAGATTGCGATCCAACCATCAGAGAAGGTCCCTCCAACCCCTCTACCTCGAGAAATGATTGCCTTGGAGGTAAGTACTTGTCCCAGAGCTAAGGACAGCTGGAAGATTATGGGGGAGCTTGTGGGGAGCCATCATGTGGGTGGTGTTCTATTGTGGAGGAGTGGTGGGGAACATTTCTTGATTGCCTGCTCGTCCCCCCAGGAAAACCTCTGTGTGCAACTTTTAGAGACACAGTAGTTTTTCCTAGGGAAGGTCATTTTGGCTGATGGGACCTGCCTCTCTCCTCCCTGCTCTGTTTTCTTCCTTTTAGAAAGTGTTGGTATAGAGGTGAAAGCATTTATTTTGCCTAAAGCTGCCTCAAGTTCTGTTTCCAGGTCCCCACAGTGTAATCTGTACCCCACCAGGAGTGATCCCTAAGCATAGAGCCAGAAATAATCCCTGAGTACAGCCAGATGTGGTCTCCAAACCTCTGTAGTGCTTGCCTATAGAGTTGTTTGGCAGAGAACTGAAATAAGACTGCCTCCAGAAGCTTCTAAAATAGGGGATTGGGGGAAAGGAGCCCAAGGGTTGGTTGAGTTGATCATGAAAGTCCGTGGACATCTTTTTGTTTGTATGTTTTGGGGCCATACCTGACAGTGCTCAAGGGTTACTCTTGACTTAGAACTTACTCCTGACAAGCTTGGGGGTCATATGGGATGCTGGATTGAAGTCAGGTTGGGATTGGCCATGTGCAAGACAAACACCCTACCTGTTGTGTTGTCATTGCTCAGCCCCCTAGGCCCTGGACATCTTGATAAAAAGTTGAAGTTTGAGTCTGTAATAAGGGTTCAAGGACTGACCACAATCTCTGCATGGCAAAACCCTGGGATTGATCCCTAGCACCCAACATCATGGTCTCTTGAGAATCTCTAGGTGTGGCAACATACCCCTCCAGTTTTTGTTTTTAGTTACATCTGGCAATGCCCAGGGGTTACTACTGACTGTACTCAGGGATCACTGCTGGTAGGCTCAGGAGATAGCATGGGGTTCTGGGGATCAAACCTGGATCAGACATGTACAAAGCAAGTACTGTCTTACCATATTGTCTCTTGGGCCCGTTTTTCTTTTCTTTTCTTTTCTTTTCTTTTTTTTTTTGCTCAGAGGTTACTCCTGGCTGTCTGCTCAGAAATAGCTCCTGGCAGGCACCGGGGACCATATGGGACACCTGGATTCGAATCAACCACCTTTGGTCCTGGATCGGCTGCTTGCAAGGCAAATGCCACTGTGCTATCTCTCCAGGCCCCATCTTTTTTCTTTTTCTAATTTCCAAAAGAAATGAGCTTGCTAAAGGGGGTGTGCAGGGAGAGAGGCATTTCCTTAAGCCGAGCCTTATCTCTGTTTTCTTTGTCTTTTAAGATAACTTAAATTCTTGAAGTTTTTGAAGCAATTACTGTATGTATCTTAATACTTCAGCAGAGATAATGGATTGCTAATGCCATAGGAGATAGCTTGAATGTTGTAATTTTACAATCTGGATATCTGGGAAGAAATTTTGGTAGGGTTTTTTCTTTTTGTTTGTTTGTTTGTTTGTTTCTTGGTGCCAGAATCAACCCCAGGGCCTCACTCCTGAGAAGCTTGTGCTCTACCACTGAGCCCCATGCAGGCCCAGGGAAAAAGCTTCTGACCTATACAGATAATCTCTCCATCTCTAACTCTGGCCTTATCCCATGTTTCCCAATAGCAGTTCATTAGAAGCCCCACAGCCCTTCATCTGCCTTAACTCCAGTCCTTGTGGATTCAGAGATGTCATTCTGGCTTATGCTTTAATCCTATCCCATCTGTGTCTTGGCAGAAGTGTTTTTGGGGGGGCAAATGATGTACAGCAGGTACAGTAGGCAGGGCACTTACCTTGCATGTGCCTGATATGGGTTCAATCTTTGGCATCTCATATGATCCCCTGAGCACTGTCAGAATAACTGCTCATAGTAATCCCTGAGCAGCAACAAACAAACAAACAATAAATGGGATTCTCCTATTCCTGAATTCCAATTTTGTGCCCCTGAAATTAGTTTCAAATTTCAGGTAATGATGGCCCCCTGGGGTTAAGGGTGGAGGGTTGGGGAGGGGACGGGCTGGGAAGTCACATCATGCCTTAACCATTCCATTGTTGATGGGTATTTGGATATATGAAAAATGAACTTTCGTAGTCTAAATGATCTTCTACAGGGGTCAGAGAGATAGTACGGGGGAAGTTAAGATACTTTCTTTGCATGTGACCAACTGTGGTTTGAATCTTGACACCACCTATAGCTCCCAAGCACTCTCAGAGGTCATTCCCATGCACAGAACCAGGAGTAGCCCCAGAGCACTGTGGAAGTGCCTTCCCTAAATTATATGCTACACTCACTCTGGAATTGTGTTGACAAATGATGCCTAGTTGAGTAGATTTAATTGTTTGGATTTTAAGTTTCAAAGCTATGTTTTACATTTCTAAGATTTTTCAATTTATCTTTTTCCTCAATTACCCAATATTTGTGGAATAATGCCTTAAACTTTATTTGCAGTGAAAACAATACCTTTTGATTTACTTAAAGAAAAAAAAATCTTGGGACTAGGGTGATAGGAAGTGAGCAGTGTGCTTACCTGGCTAGCTGACCCACGTTTGATACCTAGCATCTGATTTGATACCTAGCTCTCTTGAACACCGCCAAGAGTAATTCCTGGGGCGGGCGGTGGCGCTAAAGGTAAGGTGCCTGCCTTGTCTGCGCTAGCCTTGGACGGACCGCGGTTCGATCCCCCGGTGTCCCATATGGTCCCCCAAGCCAGGAGCAACTTCTGAGCACATAGCCAGGAGTAACCCCTGAGCGTTACCGGGTGTGGCCCAAAAACCAAAAAAAAAAAAAAAAAAGAGAAAAAAAAAAGAGTAATTCCTGAGTATAGAGCCTAAGGATAGCCAGTGTGCTTAAACAACAAACAAATAAACAAACCACCATCACCACCACCAATAAGTACTTGCTAAGCACTCTTCTTTTTTTTTTTTTTTTGTTTTTTGGGCCACACCCGGCATTGCTCAGGGGTTACTCCTGGCTGTCTGCTCAGAAATAGCTCCTGGCAGGCACGGGGGACCATATGGGACACCGGGATTCGAACCAACCACCTTTGGTCCTGGATCGGCTACTTGCAAGGCAAACACCACTGTGCTATCTCTCCGGGCCCGCTAAGCACTCTTCTACAAAAATAATCTCACCACTGTGACTTTATGTCTATTGATTTTGCTTGTGATTTTTCTGCTCTTTTTTTTTTTTTTTTGGTTTTGGTTTTTGGGCCACACCCGGTAACGCTCAGGGGTTACTCCTGGCTATGTGCTCAGAAGTTGCTCCTGGCTTGGGGGACCATATGGGACACCGGGGGATCGAACCGCGGTCCGTCCAAGGCTAGCGCAGGCAAGGCAGGCACCTTACCTTTAGCACCACCGCCCGGCCCCGATTTTTCTGCTCTTTAGATATCTTAATGAGGTTCATTCATTTTTCTGCCCATTTTGGAAAGGAAATTATTCTTTTGTTGTTGATGTTGTTTTGTTTACTTGCCTTTTAAGTCCTTGCTTCTGTGGAAACTTTTGTAACTAGTGATTTTTGTTTTTAAGGAATTTACTTTTTAGGCATTATTATGAAATGTATTTGGATTTGACCATTACAATGTATTTGGAATAGAAAGAATTCATAGTATCTGAATCTAACATTTTCATATTTTATTTTATGACTGTTTTCTTTTATGGGGTTGGAGATGGAGCCCAGGGTCTCATCCAGGCAAAACAACTGTTCTACTGCTTTAGTACCCCAGCATTTTGTATATTTGTTTGTTCTTTTATTATTATTTGGGAGCCACACCTGACAATCCTCTGGGGCTATTTCCAGTTCTTTTCATATACATAATTTTTTTTTTGTGGTTTTTGGGCCACACTCGGCAGTGCTCAGGGGTTTTTCCTGGCTCCATGCTCAGAAATTGCTCCTGGCAGGCACGGGGGACCATATGGAACACCGGGATTCGAATGGATGACCTCCTGCATGAAAGGCAAATGCCTTACCTCCATGCTATCTCTCCGGCCCACTCATATACATAATTTTTACCAATATTTGGGGGATCATTTGGTTCCAGGGATGGAAAACAGGATTGCCTGCATGCAAAGTACGTACCCTAGTTCTTTGTATTCTCTTTCTTTAGTTAGTTTTTGGATAACACCAGCTGTGCTCATGACTTATTCCTGGCTCTGCACTCAGAGATTACTTCTAGCAGACTCACTGTACTGATTGCTCTAGTCCCTACTTTATATTTTAAATTGGGGAGAGACATGCAATTCGCCTAAATGTTTGCCTCCTTCATGAGGCTTACTTCTGTGTTCCCTTGTTTCCTAATCCTTCTCATTTGATGGTAGAACTCTGAACAGAATGAATGTGACTCTAGTGCATACCTCTGCGATTGTATTGAGTACAATAGGCCACTCAGCTGCCAGTTCCATCGTGATGCAATGAATATTTTCTTTTGATATTTACTTATCTGTTGTGGTGAATAGTCAATGTCTTCTCATGTTCTGCTCAACTTACCTCTTTTTCCTTCTTCCACAGACTGTTCTAGAAAAACTGGAAGGAGAGTTGCAGGAAGCCAGCCAGAACCAACAGGCCTTGAAGAAAAGTTTCTTAGAATTAACTGAGCTCAAATATCTCCTAAAGAAGACCCAAGACTTCTTTGAGGTCATTATTTAAGAATTGATGACAAATAAACACTTCACTTCAGAACCTTAAATTTCCATTTAGAAAACTAGTTGGATTGGCATAGGAATAAGGAATCAGTTCTTTCTGTCCCATGTCTAAGCTGGTGGTGGCTGGGAGGTGTGTCATAGGTAGAATTCTTCGGACATTGGTTGAATTAAAAGCAAAAACATTTTCATGGAAATTTATGTCACAGAGCAACCAGACAGGTCAAATTCAGAACAAAGCAGAACAGTTAGTTTGAGTGTATCTGGAAGGCTTTTTTTTTTTTTACCAGACAAAGGAGTACTCTAATTTTTAAAATTTGTTAATGATTTGTGGCAAATTAACACTTTATTTAAAGCAGACTAAAACTCGAGATGTGGCTCAACCACTTTTAGATAGATTCAATATATGAAAAGAAATGAAAATACTGGGACCAGAGCAATCGCACAGAGTAGGGCATTTGCTTTGCACACAGATAACCCGGACGGCCAGAGTTCAGTTCCTGGCATCTCATATAGTCCCCCGTGCCTGCCAGGAGCAATTTCTGTTGTTTTTTTTTTTGGGGGGGGAGGTTCCACCCGGCAATGCTCAAGGGTTACTCCTGGCTCTATACTCAGAAATCACTCCTGGCAGGCTCAGGGGACCATATGGATGCCGGGATTCGAACCAATGACCTTCTGCATGAAAGGCAAACGCCTTACCTCCATGATATCTCTATGGCCCAGGAGCAATTTCTGAGCACAAAGCCAAAAGTAACTTCTGAGTACTGCCAAGTATGGCCCCAAACACTCTCCTACTCCACCTCCCCAAAAAATGAAATGAAAATACTGATTCTTTGACTTTCAGACAGAGGCCAACTTAGCAGATGACTTCTTTATTGAAGACACTTCCGGTCTCCTGGAGTTAAGAACAATGCCTGCATATATGACTGGAAAGCTGGGGTTAGTCAACTCTATATTTCAAAAGCAACCTGTCCCAGGACCCTCATCTATTGCTTAACCAGTACTTGGTGTGGGATAGATATTTCTGAGTGAAATGAATGAATGAACGAATGAATGAGTGAATGAATCAATGAATGTTCACAGGAGAAAGAACTTTTCGCATAGGTGCTCTATACAAAAATATCCCCTTTCATTATGGCCAGGATGTCAAGTTTGAAGGTAGTATTAGCTCCCTGTGAATGGTAACACTACCATTCTTTAGTCCACATGGTTCAATGTTGTTATATTTCCATATGGGAAAGATGGGACATCATTCAGAGGGTCTTTGTCAGCTGTTTCCTAGCTGGTTTCCCCCTCATCTTTGGATGATCACTGTGGCAATAAAATAGGTGTGATATCTGAAGCATAATAATATCTGAAGCTGTGCAATTATGTCAGCCACAGTACTGGAAATCAGATGGGATTATTCCTGTCAAAATGTGTGGTGATTCGGGGCTGGGAAGGTGGCGCTAGAGGTAAGGTGTCTGCCTTGCAAGCGCTAGCCAAGGAAGGACCGCGGTTCGATCCCCCGGCGTCCCATATGGTCCCCCCCAAGCTAGGGGCAATGTCTGAGCGCTTAGCCAGGAGTAACCCCTGAGCATCAAACGGGTGTGGCCCGAAAAACCAAAAAAAAAAAAAAAGTGTGGTGATTCAAGATGGTAGCATTTCATTCAGTGTCCAAGTAAAATTGATGACTTAATAATCTGGTAAATTGTAGAGTTCTAAGTTTTTATGTTAGGCCTGCTAAGAGAGCCTATTTTAGATAGAAAGAAAAAAAATGTGCAGAATAGATTTAATCAGAAGCCAATACAGGTTTATTATACATTGAAAGTCATATACCAAAGAAAGGAATCATTTTAGCTAATATAAAAATTTGGGTTTAGGTAGAGTGGTGGCTCAGCGGTAAGGCATTTGCCTTGCACACGTCTGAACTAGGATGGACCATGGTTCGATCCCCTGGCATCCCATATGGTCTCCCAGGCCAGGAGCGATTTCTGAGCACATAGCCATGAGTAACCCCTGAGTGGCCCCAAAAAAAAAAAAAAAAGTTGGGTTTAGAAATGATCTAAATTATCTAATTATCTGCAGGGCTAAAGCAGATAGTGCCACAGGGAAGGAAGCAGAGGGTGCTTGTCTTGCATGTGGCAGACCTGGGTTTTCCCAGAACCCCTTTATGGTTCCTGATCACTTCCAAGAGTGATATCTGAGTACAGAGCTAGGAGGAAGCCCTGAGAACGGGCAGGTGAGGCCCCAAAACCTTAAAAGAAAAGATCTGGAAAGTGGCAAAAATAGAGGTGTATAGCAATCAACAAACAGGTTCCACTTTGAGGACATATTGTAGAAATGCTACAAACATTGGGGCATTTAAAAAATCAAAATGTTTAAAATCTAATTATCATGAAATATAGTTACAAAGTTATTTATGATTGAGTTTTAGTCATACAGTGTTCCAACACCCAGATCACATTTCCTGCCACCAATGTCCCCAGTTTCCCTCTTATCCTCCCACAACTCTGTAGCAGACTCCTCTCTCTCTCTCTCTCTCTCTCTCTCTCTCTCTCTCTCTCTCTCTCTCTCTCTCTCTCTCTCTCTCTCTGTCTCTCTCTCTCTGTCTCTCTCTCTCTCTATCTCTCTCTCTCTCTATCTCTCTCTCTCTCTCTCGTTTTTTCCTTTTGGGCACTGTGGTTTGAAATACTGAAAGCACTTTACTTTCTTTCAGCACCCAGTTCTTGTCCAGAGTGATTATTTTCTACTATCATTGTCATATTAGTCCCTTCTCTGTCCTAACTGCATTTTCCATCCTTTCTTATGGCAAGCTTCCTGCCATGGACAAGTTTTCCTGGCCTTTGTCTTTATAGTCTTTGGCATTATTCTCATACTATGCATTTTAAATCCACTGGGACACTGGAAATATTTGTTTTCTTTAATGACTGTCTGATTTTGAATCGCAATGAACAAGTGGCATTGAATGATCAAGGATTGTCCAATAAATCAAAAAGAAAACAGGAAGTCAAACAGGTTCAGGGCAATTGGGACCAGGGTACCGGAGGGCATTGTGACCCCCTGCCTAGTTGAATTGGGTCATTGCTTTCTGCTTCACATGAGTGGTCTTATTCTGGGGGTACACATCTTCACTCCTATTGTAGGCTTCTCCATACAACCCATTGCCTGAGCCTCAACTATGTCTCCTCTTCCAATCGTCCAGGTTCACGGCTGGTGTGATCAACAGGGAGAGGATGGCCTCCTTCGAGAGGCTTCTCTGGCGAGTGTGCCGAGGAAATGTGTACCTGAAGTTCAGTGAGATGAATGTGGTGCTGGAAGACCCTGTGACGGTGGGCATCTGAGGAACAGAAGGACCCCATAGTCTTCATGAGTTTGAGGATGTCAGACCTCAAGCTCAGCCTTAAGTTCTATGAAGCTGATGTCTAGTTTTTCCATTTATTATTGCTTTTGTTGTTATTGGGGACACACCTAACATTGCTCGAGGCTTCCTCCTGGCTTTGCAGAGATCTCTCCTGGTGGTGTCAGGGATGCCAGGATTGAACCCGGGTCACCACGTGCAAGCCAAACATCCTACTTGCCGTGTTTACTTATGTGACCCCATAGTTTCTCTCCCTTTTTCTCTCTTTTAAATGGCTTGATGTTTGGAAGTCACTGCCAGAAATGCTTGGGGGGGGGGAGGGGGGATTGTCATGTTGTGATGGGATTGAATCCTGGCTCCTTCAAGGAAAGCTTGTTCTCCAGCCCATTGAGCCAGCTCTCCATTTATTTCTTTCGTCTTTTTTGGGGGGAGGAGTTTTTGCGTCACACCTGCCAGCACTCAGGGGTTACTCCAGACTCTCTACTTAGAAATCACTCCTGGCAGGCATGGGGACCATATGGGATGCTGGGATTCGAACCATTGTTCTTCTGCATGCAAGGCAAATAAATGTCTTACCTCCCTGCTATCTCTCTGGCCCATCTTTCTTTCTTTCTTTCTTTCTTTCTTTCTTTCTTTCTTTCTTTCTTTCTTTCTTTCTTTCTTTCTTTCTTTCTTTCTTTCTTTCTTTCTTTCTTTATTTCTTTCTTTCTTTCTCTCTCTCTTTCTTTTTCTTTCTTTCTTTCTTTCTTTCTTTCTTTCTTTCTTTCTTTAATCTTTCTTTCGTTCTTTCTCTCTTTCTTTCATTCTTTCTCTCTTTCTCTCTCTCTTTCTTTCTCTCTCTCTCTTTCTCTCTCTTTCTTTCTTTCTTTCTTTCTTTCTTTCTTTCTTTCTTTCTTTCTTTCTTTCTTTCTTTCTTTCTTTCTTTCTTTCTTTCTTTCTTTCTTTCTTTCTTTCTTTCTTTCTTTCTTTCTTTCTTTCTTTCTTCTTTCTCTTTCTTTCTGGTTTTTGGGTCACACCTGGCCACATTCCTGGCTCTGCACTCAGACGTTGCTCCCAGCAGTCATGGGGGACCATATGGGATGCCTGGATTTGATTTGTTCAAATCAACTGCATGCAAGGCAAACGCCCTACCACTGTGTGCTATCTCTCTGGTGTCACCATTTCTTTTTTAAAGAGACACTTCGGGGGCCGGAAAGGTGGCACTAGAGGTAAGGTGCCTGCCTTACAAGTGCCAGCGTAGGATGGACCGGACCTCGGTTCCATCCCCCGGCGTCCCATATGGTCCCCCCAAGCCAGGAACGATTTCTAAGTGCATAGCCAGGAGTAACCCCTGAGCGTCAAATGGGTGTGGCCCAAAAACCAAAAAAAAAAAAAAGAAAAAGACACTTTGGTCAGAGAGAAAGTACAGCAGGGGATGCCAGAGATTAAACCTGGGTCAGCCACTAGCAAGGCAAGTGCCCTACCTGCTGTCCCTCAAAGAAAACTTCTTATATAAGCACCACTCCACCCGCCATGCTGTTAATTTATTTAAAATAGTCTGTTTTTCTTTCCTCTATTGTCTCAGACAGTTATGATTTAACATAGTTGTAAAAATGGCATAGAAAGTATTTCTTTTGCTTTTTCTTGAGACGACATAAAAATTTATCTGTGTCACTATGTGTCCCCAAAAATATGTTTTAAAGGGGCCGGAGCGATAGCACAGGGGTAGGGCGTTTGCCTTGCATGTGGCCAACATAGGATGGACCCAGGTTCGAATCCCAGCATCCCTTTTGGTCCCAGGAGCTTGCCAGGAGTGACTTGTGAGTCACTAATGCAGAGATAGAAGTAACTCCTGAGCGCCACCAGGTGTGACCCAAAAACCAAACCAAACAAAAAAACCCCCATGTTTTAAAAATATGACATTGACTCATTACTTCTCTATTCTGACTTGAATAGAATATTCACTGTGGAGAGAATATATTATAAAACAGGTATCTGAAAATAATTACTTGTCTGTTGGATGTTAAAGGTCATAGTAGGGATAGAAGATCAGAATGGATCCTTCATTCTAGTGTCAGCACAGAGGTAGGGCATTTGCCTTGCATGTGGCTGTCCCAGGACAGACGGTGGTTGGAATTTCAGCATCTGATATGGTCCCCGAGCCTGCCAGGGCTCTAGGCACAGAGCCAGGAGTAACCCCTGAGCATAGCTGGGTGTAATGCCCCCCAAAAGAAAGGATTAAAAGGGACTTGTGGATGTTGGAGAGCCCCCAAGTCTTAAATCATTCTCCCCTGCTCCAGTGCTCAGTACCAAAGAGATAACTCATTTCACATTATTTTCAACTGATGCCTAATATTTCCCTTGACCTGATAGGATACTATATATTTTATTATTTTTTTGGAGGTCACACCCAGTGGAACTCAGGAGTTACTCCTGACAGGCTTGGGGGACCCTTTGGGATGCCAGGAATCAAATCCAGCTTGGCGGCATGCAAGGCATGGTGTGCTATTGTTCTGTCCTCCACTATCTGTTTTTGTATCACTACATCACCAGGAATATAGATGCTATGAAAAGTGTCTCTGCATTTTAATTTTCTTCTGCATTGCTTTTATGATATGGATGCAAAGAAATATGCTGGCTGACTTCAGGGGTTTGGGTATTTTCACAATGCTTTGTCCATTCTAACAAATTGCTGTTTAGTGTGCTGAAACCTTCTTCCAAAGCTTGGAGAGTAGACAGAGACTATTGCATTAATTTTGTTGTTGTGGTTTTTGGGTCACACCCGGCAACGCTCAGGGGTTACTCCTGGCTCTATGCTCAGAAATCGCTTCTGGCAGGCGCGGAGGACCATATGGGATGCCAGGATTTGAACTGATGACCTTCTGCATGAAAGGCAAATGCCTTACCTCCATGCTATCTCTCCAACTTCCTGTTGCATTAATTTTAACTTTTCTAGCCATGAATTTAAATTAAGAGTGAAGCCCTGAACCAAAGAATAAAGAGCACCTATCTCAGCTTATGGGAAAAAATGAGCACTTTTTTTTTTTTTTTTTTTTTTAATTTGGGCTACACCTGGCAGTACTCAAGGCTTATTCCTGGTTCCAAGTTCAGGTATCACTCTAGACAGAACTCAGGAGATCATATGGGATGCTGGGTCAATTGAATGCAGGGCAGGCACCCTACTCACTGCACTATCTATCACTCTGGCTCCTGAACGCTTTCATAATGCATCTGAAATACATATTTTCCTTTTTTGGTGAATTGTCAAATTTGGACTTCAAAGATGAATCTTCTGGGCAAACAGTGAGTGACCAAGAGTCAGATATTCGACACGACTTTCTCTTTGCTAAATGCCAGACACACACTTACTTAGGCTTGAACTGGAGGAATTCTATAGAAGTTAAGTCAGAGGAGCTGGGTTCAAGTTATCTAAATCATACAATGGGCGTCTCTTCCAGAGGTTATCTAAGTACAGATAAAGCTGAAAGTGGATCCTGGAGCAAATGCAAGGCTGTGGTTTTAAGCCCCCTCCCCCAAGTCCCAATCCACCAGCCTGTCCTAAACTAAAGGAACTAGGAATGTAGATCAACTGGGAGAACTTGTTTGCCACTGTTACATTTCTAATTTGTAGAAAATACCAGAACTTTAACATTATAGCATGTATTATATCGTTATCATATTTTTACCAGTCAATTTTATTTTTCTGGTTCTGATTTTCCAGAAAGAAGAACTCAAGAAGAATATCTTCATCATATTTTATCAAGGAGAGCAACTCAGGAAGAAAATCAAGAAGATTTGTGATGGGTGAGAGAGACAGTTGATGCTTTGGGCTGGCTCTGAGCCCACTGCACATAGTTAGGGCTTGGTTATCCGTTGGAGGTTTCAGAAAAACTTTTCCACACTTGAAATGATGGTGTTAAAAATGCAGTTGATGGGGGCTGAAAAGATAGGACAGTGATCTCAGCACCTCATAAGAGTCCCTGAGCCCTCTATGAGTGGTCATTGAGTGCATGAATGTAGAGCCAGTAGTAACTACTGGTGTGGGCCCCAAACAAACAAAAAAGTACTCAGCTCTTACCATAAGCTGAGTAAACCAAACCAACTCAAACTACACCAAAACAAAACAAAAATGCAACTGCTGAATAACGGGGAGGTGGTGGATAGGAACTAAGAAAACATGTATTAACACATTTTAAGGTAAATAAAAGTAAGGGCTGGAGTGTGTTGGGCATTTGCCTTGTATGGGGCCAACCCAGACTTAATACCCAAGGTCCTGTATGGTACTCGAAGCCCCACCAGGAGTGATCTCTGAGCGCAGAGCCAGTAATAATCCCTGAGCATCACTGAGTGTGTCCCCCAAAACAAACAAAAAGGTAGATGAAAGTAGACACTTTCTATGCAATCTCCCATCCTTCAGAGTTATCTAAAGAATAGTAAAAACTCCCCCACTCAACTGCTTCTGGTTTTATCCAGAGTAAAATCAGAAGGATCTAGAACAAATCGCCTTATCTCCAGTCCTCTAGGAGCAGGAAGTACTCAGTAGAGAACATTGAGGTATTAATACTTTGAGGGGATGGGGGAGTGGGCAGAAACAAGGCCTAAGCAGTCTTTTCTTTTTTCAGCGCAGGTTTTATAGATTTGAGTGAAGCACATTTGCATAAGGGACCCACAGCTGTCTTGCAAGCCATGTGCTGAGGGTCCCCTCAGGCTGGGACTCATTTTCTAAATGCCAAAGAAATATTTTGTTTTCTAGAGAAAGGAAGGTGACCGTGGCTAGTTCAACAGACAAGGGCATGCAGATACAATTCAGCAGCAGCTCATGTGTGTCTTTGGAATGTTTTTATGCAGGTTTCGCGCCACCATCTATCCCTGCCCTGAGCCAGCAGCGGAGCGCAGAGACATCCTGGCTGGAGTCACAGTGCGGCTGGAAGATCTAATCACGGTAGGTGCAGGGGTGACGGGGTGCACTGTTATTTCTAGGTAAGAGTCCTGGCCCCAGGGCCCTTGCTCCCTGGCTGGATGGAATGCTCCCCAGGGTCTCCAGCAAGCACCCGGAGGAGAGTCGAGTCGAGTCCTAATCAGGAAAGCACACTCAGAAGTACACTAGAGGGGATGGTTCTGTATGTCAGGCATGTTTTGAGAGACTTAGAACTGATCCTAGAATTGCCCCAACCCTCCACTACTCCAACCCTTCCCTCTGATAAACATACACAGAGCCTGATGTTGGCAGCTGGTCCAGGGCTATAGATGGACACAAAAAAGTGCAGTTGGACGACTAGTCTGTCTGATTCTATGGTTGGCTGGGGAAGTTGAACAGTGAACTTTGTACAACTAGTTAGTGTGGTCACCAGTGTCTGAAGAGTTGTGAATCCATCTGCATAAAACATGCACTCACTAAACTGTACCTGAATACAAAGTCAATTAAAGAAGGAAGGAAGAACAGCAATGCTAAAGGTTCCATGGGCATCCTAAAATTCACAGGCAATCAACACACTCTTGTAACATCCACCAGTTACTAGAGACGAAGCCACTCGAAGTGAGGCTCGCCCATCAAGAGCTGGTGGTGCTCTAGCTGGTGGTGCTCTTAGGGTCCTGTGTGATGCTGGGAATCAAATTCAGGGCCTTGCATTTGCTAGGGATGTATATTACCACTTGGGTTATTTCCCTGGTCCCAATAAATTCCTTTTTACTAATTTTAATTAAAATTTCTGATGGGGGGCCTGGAGTGATAGCACAGCAGTAAGGCATTTGCCTTGCAAGCAGCCAACCCAGGGTGGACCCAGTTCATATCCTGTCATCCCATATGGTCCCTCAAGCCTGCCAGGAGCGACTTTTGAGAGCACAGCCAGGAATAACCCCTGAGCACCACCGGGTGTGACCCCAAAACAAAGCAAAACAAAATTTCTGATGGTTGTCACCTTGCTTTGTAATATTATACAGGCTTCAGAGATGAAGAGTAATTGCATTGACTAGCAAAAAGCAAAAGCAAAATTCTTCTTTCCTTTTGCTTCTGTCTCTTCCTTCTCCTCTGCTGCTAACCTTCTTTTGTTAATACACAGGTATATAGCTTTGAATTCTTTTACTTCTAATTATGGAGATCAAAACCAAGGCCCCTTATAGGCAAAATATTACTCTACCACTGAGCTACAGCACTTTGACTGATTATCTACTCTGTTTAATTCCCCCATCATTTATTTATTTATTTGGTTTTCGGGTCACACCTGGCAGCACTCAGGGGTTACTCTTGGCTCTATGCTCAGAAATCGCTCCTGGCAGTCTCGGGGGACCATATGGGATGCCAAGATTTGAACCACCTTCCTTTTGCATGCAAGGCAAACACCCTACCTCCATGCTATCTCTCCGGCCCCATAATTCCCCCAGCATTTGTGCAATTGCAGTGCCTGGGAGATTGGGCATAGTGCTAACATACTTGAATGTAATATGCCAAAAATCACATACTTCTCATGCTAGAGATTCCATATAACATTGCCTATGAGATCACAGTTGGCATCTGGGGCAATGCTGAGGATTAAACTCAAGGCCCCTGCAAGGCTGGTTGCTCTCCTGACCAGCTATCCTCAAGTCTCTTTGTAATATTTTGTTTTGTTTTAGGGGTCACATTAAGTGGTGCTCAGGGGTTACTCATGACTCTATACTCAGGAAATACTCCTGTTGGGCTTGGGGGACCATATGGGATGCTGGGAATAGAATACTGGTAGGCCTTGTGCAAGACAAATGCTCCACCAGTTATATATCATTCCGGCTCCTGTGTAGTGTTTGCACTGGGCAGCATCACGAGAGCCATCTCTATAGCAGCTCAGTGGTATCATCATATACCCTCTAGCTCTATGCTGCCTGGAAAAACTTCCTGTGACTGCAAACCTTACTCACCTGCCAGCCCAGTACCATCAGTTTGTGCCACACATGTCCCCTTTTACACAAAGCATGACTTGCACAGCTGGAGAACAGAATTTTCTTGAACCTGAATCAAATTAAATCTTAGTGGTGGCATGTGTCTGCTGTATCACAGAACATGGTTGGACATACTCAATAGTGTTTGGAAAGGGGATTGTTCATGTTTTGAAGATACTTTCTAAGATATATTGCAGCCTCTCTTCCTTTACATTTGTGTCTAGTATGAGTGAGTTTCCCTGGAAGCAATTCCCATTGAAGACCTTTCCTCCCAATATTTCAAGCTTGAAAACTCCAAGATAAGATCAGAGAGATGTTAGACTTGTATTTCTGTGTGTAGGATCTGGATGATCCAGAGAAGATGCTGCAAAGGGCCCCTCTTTGTTCTTTTGTCATAACAAAGTTCATCAAGTCAGCTCTGAGGGGAACAGAGCAGTCCTGTCTCTTCTGATGACCAGTCCCTTGGTCATCTCTGGGGAGTTCATCTCTGCATTCTGAGTAGGAGATTCATTTCTCCTGAACTCGGTCAACCTGGATTCAATTCCTGATACCACATATGGTCTTCCAAGCCCACTAGGAGTAATCACTGAGCACAGAGCCAGGAGTACAGTGGGTATGCACCCCCATCCCCAATCCAACCCAACCCAACAAAACCAAAAGCAAGTTTGACTTCCAAACTGGCCCCAATTTCCCTTGCAGGCTCTTAGAAAGTGCCTTCTTTGTTAATATTGGGGTCTGGATGCTTCCTTCAGTCTGGATATTGAACACTTGATGTATCAAGGAATGGTTTGAAAAGAGGTGTGTGTGTGTGTGTGTGTGTGTGTGTGTGTGTGTGTGTGTGTGCATGCTTGTTTTTGGCTTTGAGGCCACATCTAGCGATGCTCAGGGTTACTCCTGGCTCTTTACTCAGAAATTGCTTCTGGCAGGCTCAGGGGACCATATAGAATACCCAGAATCAAACTGGGGGTCTGTCCCTGGTCTGCCTTGTGCAAGGCAAATGTTCTACTGCTGTGCTATCATTCTGGCCCTTAAAGAGGTAACCATTGTGGGGCTGGGTGGTGGCGCAGCATATAGGACATTTGCCTTGCATGCGTCTGACCTAGGACAGACCACGGTTCGACTCCCTGGTGTCCCATATGGTTCCCCAAGCCAGGAGCAATTTCTGAACGCATAGCCAGGAATAACTCCTGGGCATCACTGGGTGTAGTCCAGAAAAATAAAAATCACTGGGCATTGGGACAGAGGAAAACTTGCCTTCAGATGAGAATTACAAGAAAGCTTATTTGCCCTGTATCCCATGAAGACTGGATTCAGAGTCTGTCTTAGATGGTATCCGAGATGCTCTGAGTTTGGCTCCCCAGCTCAGCATTCCCAGTGGCTGGAGAAAGCATGCGTTGTTACTTGTAAGCCAGCTTGGCTTTGTGATTTTGTTACAGTAGCTAACTATGAGGGTTCTCACTTGCGCCAGATGTACATGGGTCTGTGAATGGGGCACTCCATTCATTTCGACTTCCCTTCTACATGTTCTCCCTCTGCTCCTCAATACCCAAATATCTTAAAATAAGGGCCCTGCCATGCTTCCAGCGGGCCCACCTTTCCTAATAACCTGATGCCATCTACAAAGTCCCCATTTCCCAGTAAGATCACGTTCCCAGTTATAGAGTCAATAGTACTTTACTCTGTTTTGGCTTTGGCTTGGGGCCATAAGCAATGATGCTCAGAGTTTACTCCTGGATCTGCACTCCAGGGATCACTCCTGGCTGGGCTTCAGGGAACATATACAGTGCTGGGGATTGAACCTGGGTCAGCCACATGCAAGGTAAGGCAAGTGTCTTACCTGTTCTACTCTCTCTTTGGCCCCATAAACTTTGTGAGGGGCCTATTTGAACCCATAACACTGAGGGGTTGGAATTAAGAGAATTTTTTTCTTTGTGTTTGGGTGTTCAGTTTGGGGATTAGGGGTCGTTTCTGGCAGAGCATAGGCCACCTCCTGAATGCGAAGTCTGTGTTCGGTCCTCATCTTTGCCTACAACTTTCAACCCTAGCAGCATTCTGAGAGGCGCCCAGCAGGTGGAAGCCAGGACAGAATCTCCACTTTTGTCCCTGGAGGAACACTTTGGTCCCTAGGAAGTGGCCCAATAGTTATCTCCACTTGTGTGGTTCCCACCCTCTTCCCTCAGGTCATTACGCAAACAGAGTCACACCGACAGCGCCTCCTGCAGGAAGCGGCCGCCAACTGGCATTCCTGGGCCATCAAAGTGCAGAAGATGAAGGCCATCTACCACGTCCTCAACATGTGCAACATAGATGTCACCCAGCAGTGCATCATCGCTGAGATCTGGTTCCCGGTGGTGGACACAGCACGCATCAAGAAGGCCTTAGAGCAAGGCATGGTGAGTGAGAGGCTCGGTGAACCTGCAGGAAGGTGCAAGTTCCAGGCAGTGCTGTAGCACAGAGATCCCACAGTGCTGCAGCTCCCCAGGCCTGGAGCCCACCAGTCCTGCAGTCAGACTTTCAGGAGCTAGTTAGCTTCTAAGGTAATACAAACAAGGCAAGAGATCCACTGGAAGGATCTTTTTGAATGTTCTGTTTTTTTGTTTGTTTGTTTGTTTTTGTTTGTTTTTGTTTTTTTGGGCCACACCCGGCGGTGCTCAGGGGTTACTCCTGGCTGTCTGCTCAGAAATAGCTCCTGGCAGGCACAGGGGACCATATGGGACACCGGGATTCGAACCAATCACCTTTGGTCCTGGATCGGCTGCTTGCAAGGCAAACACCGCTGTGCCATCTCTCCGGGCCCTGTTCTGTTTTCTTTTTAATCTTTTTCTTTTCTTTTCTTCCTCTTTCCTTCCTTCCTTTCTTATTCTTCCTTCCTTCCATTCTTTCTTCTTTCTTCCTTTCTCTTCCTTCCTTCCTTCCTTCCATCCTTCCTTCCTCTCTTTCTTTCTTTCTTTCTTTCTTTCTTTCTTTCTTTCTTTCTTTCTTTCTTTCTTTCTTTCTTTCTTTCTTTCTTTCTTTCTTTCTTTCTTTCTTTCTTTCTTTCTTTCTCTCTTTCTCTCTTTCTCTCTTTCTCTCTCTCTCTCTCTCTTTCTCTCTTTCTCTCTTTCTCTCTTTCTCTCTTTCTCTCTTTCTCTCTTTCTCTCTTTCTCTCTTTCTCTCTTTCTCTCTTTCTCTCTTTCTTTCTTTCTTTCTTTCTTTCTTTCTTTCTTTCTTTCTTTCTTTCTTTCTTTCATTCTTTCTTTCTTTCTTTCTTTCTTTCTTTCTTTCTTTCTTTCTTTCTTTCTTTCTTTCTTTCCCTCCCTTCCTCTCTTCCTTCCTTCTTTCCTTCCCTTCCTCTCTTCCTTCTTTCTTTCCTTCCCTCCTTCCTTCCTTCCTTCCTTCCTTCTTTCCTTCCCTCCTTCCTTCCTTCTTTCTTTTTTTTTGGTTTTTGGGTCACACGTGGCAGTGCTCAGGAGTTACTCCTGGCTCTGCATTCAGAAATCGCTGGCTCGGGGGACCATATGGGATGCTGGGTGTGTCCCGGGTTGACCATGTGCGAGGCAAATGTTTTACTATTGTGCTATTTCTGGCCCTTTTATTGTCGTTGTTGTTGTATGCATTGTATGGGGACTCTCGTCCAAGGGATGAGAGACAAATTTATTTTTCAGCTGATGACATTTTATAAGCACAGTATGCAAGGTGTTCTCAAAGAGCAGGAGAGCAATACAATGGGGAAACAAGCCTTAAATTTACATATTAAAAGGCTGTTCTTCAGGTGAGAAAGAACTCTGCTGGAGGGCAGTGAAATCAGAGCTGGGGATGTTTTTGGTTTAGCAAAAAGCAGGTTTTTCAAGAAACTAGGAGGAGAGAGACAGAGATATTTATGATGTCTATGTAGTAGCCGGAAAGTAGATTTTAGGGAGGACGGAAATAATTGTTTTACCATCATAGAGCTAGACTCAGAAAAACAAACTGTTGGTGCCAGGTTATACGAACTAGCCAGCAGGGAACTTTTGACGGGCTTTTGGTACTGACATTTCTTTGTCTGTAGGAGAGCTGAGGCTGGATTTCTATAGTGGCCACATAGAGAGAAAAATGTAATGTTACAGCCATGTTGGAATTACCGCCAATGATCCACGCAAAGGGTCAAATGATTGACTTTGCTAATCGGGCCTTTTGGCAAATAATTCTTTTAGAGGAAAGGCACTGCACCAGGGAAGGAAAAATCCACATGTGGTGCATGCTTTCCTTAAATGGGAAGTAACAGGTGTAGGTGTCTTAATGACACAGGAGCACTGGGACATTTGTGCTTTAAGCAGACCACTGTTCTGTGATTGGGCAAAAGTCATGTTTCTTTTTTCATTTTTCTTTTTTTTTTTTTTTGGTGTTGGTGGTGGTGGTGGTGGTGGTGGTGGTGGGTGATGGTAGTGGTGGTAGTGGTCATTTTTTTTTATTTGGTATTTGGGCCACACCAGGGATGCTCAGGGGTAACTCTTGGCTCTTTTCCCAGGAATTACTCCTAGTGGTACTCAAAGAGTCATATGACATGCTGTAAATTGAAGCCAGGTCAGCCATGTGCAAGAAAATGCCCTACCCACTGTGCTATTGCTCGAGCTCCAGGAGCCATGTTTTTATAAGGCACTCTAGAACTAGCTGTAGTTTCTTCAGCCTTCTAATATTAAAAAAATAGAATGAGATAGGTCTGGAAGGAAATGCAGGTAGGAAATGAGGAGGATATTCTTATGGGAATAGTATTATGATTAGCTTGGATAAGTAAAGGAAAGAAAGAAAATTATAGTCTTTAAATGACACATGTAATCATACTTAACAGCAAGATAAGAAACTCCTCCACTTTCTGTGTGACCTTGGGGAAGTGACTTCACCTCTCTGTATCTTATTCTCCTCCTCTGCACTGTGGTGTTGGTGGTCACACTTCTCTCATGGTACTAATAGGAGGACGGTGCCCACCTAGGGTGAGGATTAGGAACTATTTAGCTGGTTCCACCAAGATTCAAATGATCAGAGGTGTTTGAGGTCTGTAGTGACCAGAGTTTTCTGGATGCTAAGTCTGGAGAACTGCCCATCTCAGATAGGAGGAAGAGAGGCAGCTGGGTGGAGTTGGCAGATTTCCATCGAGAATCAGTGGGGGTGGTGATGGGAATGGAGGATTAAGTCACCTTTATAAAGGAGTCTGGATTACAGGACTAGAGATGGATTTCATTCTTCAGGTAACAGGAAACACTCCAAGGGTTGTGAGTAAGAGGGTTATGTGATCAAATTGAGCTTTTTTTTTTTTTTTTTATTAAAGACAGGATTAAACCCTGTGGAGTGAAAGATGCATAAACTGGATAGACAGGAGGAAGATGGTGAAACTCAGTCACTCATGTGGGCTGGGGTGCTGAGGTGGGAACTGGCAGGCAGAAAGGAAAGCAACAAGTTGGAAGATTTTGGTGCTTCATTGGGTCAGAGGAAAAGTTGAGTCTAATAATTCCTAAGTTTTGGGAATCTGGAGAATGTAGACTGGAGGCCCAGATTTTGGGGAGAATTAATGTGTTCAGCTGTAGATCCAAAATTGGGTTGATCGCTTCTCAGCCTTTTGGCTAAGATCAAGTGCAAAATTGGGTGAAATTTGAAATTCAAGGAGGTAATTAAGAAGATATGAAATTAGAAGAAGGGTTGGGGACATTTGGAAGACCTGGAGGAAATTAGAAAAGTGGGTGAGTTTCTATGTTTTTGCATGAAGTCCAACTTAAGACTCCCATATGCAAAGTATGTGCTCAGTTCCTTTGGGCTATCTCTCAGCTCTTGAGGGAAGCAAGTGGAGAGAAGGAAAAAAAACAGAAGAAAACCTGCAGGGTGCTGGGGATAGTTTAGTGGGAAAGCACCCTACTTTGCAAGTATGAACCCTCGAGTTTGTTTCCAGCACTCCTGGCTCTCAGCTGTTTAGGCACCATAACAACATGAGTGCCATAACTATGACAAAAACAGCAAAACTAGACATATGTGAACACTACAACCAAATGTGTGGCCCTTGGTCATTGCCATAACAATAAGGAAAAAGGATATGTAAACAAAACCACAATGAGATATGACCCTATACCTGTGGACTGGCTCTTGTCTGGAACACAGAAAATTAGCATTGCGAAGATGTGGATTTCTTTCAACCTTTTTCCAACCCTGGCTTTCTTCTGTGTGTCCCCCTTATTTTCATCTTCATGATTGGTCCCATAGTCTCACATCATCCTTCCCCTACCACTTATGTGATTTTCACCTGTGACGCTCTTGGAATATCCCAGGGACTCACAGATGGGCCATCTGACTTACGGTTGAGAAATGTTGGAATAGAGAAATTATACCTGGGGAAACTTCAGGAGCAGGAGAATTGGAGCAACTCCCCTTGAAAAAGCTCCTGTAAAGTCCATGTGGTAGGTCCTAGAGAAGCATCAACTTTTAAATACACAACCATGAGACTAGGATCTAGGGTTCGCCCCAAGTTCTGAGTCAGTGGTGGAAGAGTTGGACTGTGAACTCTGCTCATGCCCTACTTGAGTATCATTTTTTTTCTTTTTAACACAACATCCCATCGTTCTTTTTTGCAGGAAATGAGCGGCTCCTCCATGGCCCCCATCCTGACTGCAGTACAGACGAAAGCAGATCCTCCTACCTTTAACCGGACCAATAAATTCACTGCAGGCTTCCAGAATATCGTCGATGCATATGGCTGTGGGCAGTTACCGGGAGATAAACCCAGGTAAAGGGTCTGATGGTAGTTCTGGGCTGGGTGGCATCCAGGTAAATCTTTGGAGAATATGGACCTCCGAAATCACATGGAAAGTAAATGGCTAAATCTGTAACATTCTGGTATGCTCACCTTTTGTGTTCTTCTTTTTTTTCTAAACTTTTGTTTGTTTTTGGGCCACACCCAGTGACGCTTGGGGTCACTCCTGGCTCTGCACTCAGAAATTGCTCCTGGCTTGGGATGCCAGGGGATCAAACCGCAGTCCATCCTAGGTCAGCAGCATGCAAAGCAAACACTCTACTGCTGTGCCGCTTCAGCCCCTTATGCTCTTCTTCTTCTTTTTTTTTTTTTTTTTTTTTTTGTTTTTGGTCCACACACGGGCATTGCTCAGGGGTTACTCCTGGCTGTCGGCTCAGAAATAACTCCCTGCAGGCACAGGGGACCATATGGGACACCGGGATTCGAACCAACCACCTTTGGTCCTGGATCAGCTGCTTGCAAAGCAAATGCCGCTGTGCTATCTCTCCGGGCCCTATGTTCTTCTTTAATTCGGGAAGAACTGGTTCTTTGTCAAGATTTCCTTGAAAATGGTAGCCTGGTCTTGCAGCTGAATTCAATTTCTGTTTCCTTCACCAAATCACAGAGGATAATCTCTAGAAATTTTCACAGCCCCATGATTGTGTGGGAGAGATGGGAACACCCCAAAGTAGAAAGGCAGGAGTCATAGTGGGCATTTATATCGTTGATCTTGGTAGCCTGGTTTGTGCTATTAAAGGGGTAGACCAGGGGCGGTGTGGTGGCGCAAGTGATAGGGCATTTGCCTTGCACGAGCTAACCAGGAGGAGGGTCTAATAGAGATCCCAGGGTACAATCAAGGAGCCAGAGCTATGGAGAGAGAAATCTGCAGGGGTATCCTGGAGGATGCTAACACTCAGACTGCTGTGTCCTGCTCTGCAGCTCCCTACACCATCATCACCTTCCCCTTCCTGTTTGCCGTGATGTTTGGAGACTGTGGGCATGGAACTGTGATGCTCCTGGCTGCACTGTGGATGGTGCTGAATGAGAGGCAGCTACTAGCCCAGAAATCCAACAACGAGGTGGGTACCAGTTAAGGTCATGCCTGGTCTCTTTGGTTTTTAAGTTTTAAGTGCAGATTGTCACCATACAGAGCACCATGCTCATGAAAACTAAGGGGAGGGGAACAGAGTAAGCAGAAAATCACTTGCTCAAAGGGATGGGTCTTTGCATGAAGGATCCTGCAAACATATACACACACTTGTCCACACACAACACACACATGCTTGCCCACCTTCTGCTTTGTCAAGCCTCCTCATGGCCCCTGTCCTTATCATTGTTTTTGTTTGTTTTATTTTGGGGGGGGGTAACATTTGATGTTATTCAGGAATCACTCCTGAAGGTGATTTAAGGACCATATGGGATGCTGGGGACCAAACCTGGGTCAGCTGCATATAAGGCAAGTACCCTCCCAGCTGAACTGCTACTCTGACCCACATATCTTAAATTTTTGCATGGGACTTGATAGGTATTCATTGCTCTTTTTCTTTTTTTTAAGCCCCCCAAGTCAATTCTCCCAATTATAAAAGCAATATATGTTCATTATGAAACATATTGGTATTATTTTAATGTACTAATTACCTAGGGAGACTCAAATAGAATGAATTCGTGTGTAGGTCTTTCCAATGCTTTCTTGACTGTATGCCCAACAATGACATCTTCAAATGTTGGTATCAAGTATCACATAGAAATTGTAGCTTTCCTTTTTGACATAAAATACCACAGATGCCTTTTCATGATGGAGCCGTACTCTTTCTGGTTTTAGCAAATACTGAGAAGAGAATCTAGAGATGGCTTGAAAGGCAGGAGCATGTGCTTGGCATGTCGGAGATCCAAATGAGATCGCTGGCATTGCAGGTTAACCTGGAGGCTGCTGGGAGTAATTCCTAAATCCTGAACTGGGAGTAGTGCTAATTCCACTTTTCAAATCTTCCCTACAAATAAGCATTGAGAAGGGCTGGGAGAGCCCTGGGAGCAGAGCTCGCAGCTGCCCTGCAAAACCCAAGTTTGCTTCCAAACACCTGTGCCCCCCCCCCCCCAGCACCTCTGTGTGTAGTCTCTGTTGTGTCTGGGGCCTCTGAGCACTGCTTGGTATCTCCAGCCCAAATATACTAAAAAAAATCCTGAATATCAAGACCTATTTTCTTTTAGTGAAGTAAAAGTTTTATTTTAAGAAATTTACTCAGATGGGGACCAGAGAGATAACACAGCGGTAGGGAATTTGCCTTGCCTGCAGCCAATCCAGAATAGATGATTCAAATCCTGGCATCTCATATTGTCCCCTGTGCCTGCCAGGAATTTATTTCTGAGTACAAAGCCAGGAGGAACCCCTGAGCGCTGCCAGGTGTGGCCCAAAAACCAAGAAAAGAAAAAAGAAAAAAAGAAAATTTATTCAGAGGAGATTGAGAGAGGGGCAAAAGAAAAATAGAGGGAAGGAGAAAGAGATACAGCGACGCAGAGAGAGACAAAGAGAGATAGAGATAGAGAGAACACAGTTTGCCTTGCCTTCCAATCCATAGGGTCTCTGAAGAGAGAGTCTTGGAAAGGAAAGAAAGCCCAGAGTGTGTGTCCATTATTTCAAAATTAATTCCTCTGTGTCACTTCTCACTCAGGTTAGCTGGTGCCTTTTTTTTTTTTTTTTTTTTTTTTTTTTTACAAAGTGGAGACCTGCACTGGACTGACTTCTGCATTTCAGGAATTTGTCTCCTTCCTCCCACTAACACCCACCCCCTCATATTCCCCCTCTCCCCCAATGTACAGCAGGGTCAGTGGTGGAGTCTGAGGGTAGTCAGCAGTATGCCTGTGAGTTAATCATCCACCCACAGAGGTTTTCTGAGACAAGCATTTATACCCGTGACATTTCTGTAAAAAATAGTTAAAGTCTCAGTTCTACAGTGGTTACTCTATATCCTGCACTCATCCCAGAAGGCAATTCCTTCTCCTGAAGGGACAGATTCAGGGTGGTGCTTTAGAAAGACAAGACCCCTCTCCCAGGAGGATAGGGTTCGTTTTATTTGGGGGGCCACACCTGGTAATGCTCAGAGCTTGTTACTGGCTCTGCCACTGGCTGAGTTTGAAGGACCCTAAGTGGTGCTGAGGATCAAACCCAGATTGACTATGTTTTAGGCAAGCATTACCCACTGGATAATCTTTCCAGCCCCCAAGAGAATATAGTTGACTTTACTGTTCAATTTAGCAGCCACATGAGGTCAGCCCAGGGATGGTTTCCTGAGAGCCATGGGAATCATTGGCCCTCAGATCCCTTCCTTAGCAGCTTCGACTTTTACTTGTATTTTCTTTTCTTTCTTGCTTGGTTTATATTTATTTACTTATTTATTTATTGGCCACATCTGGCAGAGCTCAGGAGTTACTTTTGGCTCTGCGTTTAGGAATTACTCCTGGCAGTGCTTGGGGACTATTTTAGATGCTGGGATCAACCCCAGTTTGGCCTCATACACAGCAAATGCCCTACTCTCGTACTATCACCCTGACCCATATTTTCCTTCTTTCTTTTTTTTTTTTTTTTTGGCCACATCCAGTGATACCTATGGGTTACTCCTGGTTCTGTGCTCAGAAATTACTCCTGGCAGGCTCAGGGGAACCATATGGGAACTAGGGAATCATACCCAAGTTGGCCCTGTGCAAGGCAAATGTCCTCCCTGCTGGACTATTGTTCTGGCTCCTGCCTATATATTCTAATCAGAAACATGATACCTTGGGACCAGAGCACAGATTGCACAGTGGTAGGGTGTTTACCTTGAATGCTGCTGACCCAGGATGGACCTGGGTTCGATCCCCAGCATCTCATAAGGTCCCCCAAGCCAGGAACGATTTCTGAATGCAGAGCCAGGAGTAACCCCTGGACATCACCGGGTGTGGCCCAAAAAGCAAAACAAACAAACCAAAAAACTCCCATGATATCTGTCATTGTTGTCACAGCAACAGCTGTCACATTTACCAGTCTTGGGCTTCATGCCTCCCTATCCCCCATCATTCCTGGATTGTGGTGCTTTGTAAAGTCATTTTCTTAGGAAAACGTTGTACCCAACCCCTCTGTACAGAGCCCCAAATACACTCTGAGCTGAGAGGTGATGGAGCCTTCTATAGAACACATGTCCTTTGATGGGGGGGTGTCATTGACCTGCTCCTCTCTGTCCCCCCTGAGGCCAGATCTGGAACACCTTCTTCCACGGACGCTATCTGATCCTGCTCATGGGGATCTTCTCCATCTACACGGGCCTCATTTACAACGACTGCTTCTCCAAGTCTCTCAACATCTTCGGCTCTTCCTGGAGTGTCCGGCCCATGTTCCGAAATGGCTCCTGGAAGTAAGGCAGCGGTACCCCATATAGTTCCCCAAGCACTGTCCAGAGTATCTCTGAGTGTAGAGGCAGGGTAAAATCTGAGCACTGCCTGATGTGACCCCCAAAACCTCTGTAAACAAACAAATAGAAAGGGACACTGATGTAAGACCTTTGAGGACACAGAAGTCAGGGTTTTGCAAGTAACAGCTTTCCCAGGCTGGTCCCAGGGCTTTATTTCTGAGCTGTACCCTTCACCCAGCCTCCATTGCTACATATGTGTCCCCTTCCCCCACTTATGTTCCTTAGGCTAAGGCTGAGAGAATCTGGGAAACTCTGAGTGAGAACTCTTGGGGCACCGAATAACAGTATTTGTAGCCTCTGCTCCTGAGATGATCCTGTACCTGGTAGATAGGACCCCACTACCTAATTACTGGGCTAGACTGGTGGGGGACAGTCCCCATAGTCAGGTTATGACCTGGGCCCTTGTAGGGCTTGTCAGAGCTGTGACTGATCATCAGCTTTGTGTTTGTTTCTCCTTCCTCTCTGCAGCATGCATGACTTGGAATCCAACCAGTATTTGCAGCTGAATCCAGCTGTGCCTGGGGTGTACTCCGGAAATCCATACCCCTTTTGGGATTGATCCGGTAAGAACATTTTCTGGGGTTTAAAACTCATGAGAGGACCCGGAGAGATAGCACAGCGGCGGTTGCCTTGCAAGCAGCCAATCCAGGACCAAAGGTGGTTGGTTCGAATCCCGGTGTCCCCATATGGTCCCCTGTGCCTGCCAGGAGCTATTTCTGAGCAGACAGCCAGGAGTGACCCCTGAGCACTGCCGGGTGTGGTCCAAAAACAAAAAACAAACAAACAAAAAAACTCATGAGAGAGGAGCAGAGCATTAGTATAATGAGTAGGACATTTGCCTTTCATGCAGTGGACCTGGTTAGACCCCCAGCATCCCATATGGTTTCCTGAGCACTACCAGGAGTGATCCCTGAGTGCAGAGTCAGGAGTAACCCTAGAGTACCACTGGATGTGCCCCACCCACAACAAAAACAAAACAAATTTAGGAAAGAACTTTCTAGGGGTTGGGTCAGAGCTTGCCCATGTGGCAGGAGGGAGAAATGACCTGTCTCTCAGTCTCTGGGAACAACCCTGCAGAGGATTGGAGCAAAAGTCCTACCAGTACCCTTTGCCCCACTCTGGCACTATTTTTCTTACAGTTCCCAAAATATATGCATCAAACTTAATGGGTGCTTCTTTGAAACCCTCTTGTTTACCTGGAAAGTATGCAAATTAAATAAGCAGTCTAACTTCTGCCTGCTCTTTGCCCCAGGAGCCTTTAGCATTACAGGTTTAATTTGTTCAGTACTTACAAGGTGATTTAAAAGAGTCATTTCACGAGATCAACCCAGGAGGGGCCTGGGTTCAATTCCCAGAATCCCATATGGTCCTCTGAGTCTGCCAGGAGGGATTTCTGAGTGCAGAGCCAGGAGTAACCCTGAGCATTGCCAAATGTGGCCCCCAAATCAAATAAATAAAATAAAATAAATAAAAGAGCAATTTCAGAAGGAGGTGACTCAGAAAGCATGGAGAATAAACAATGCATGTGTAAGACCCTGCTTAGATACCTAACACCATACACTCCCCAAGAGACAGGTGTAGCTCTGGATACAGAGCTCTGTAGGCTCTGAGCATCTCTAGGTATTGTCTTGGTGACTCCAATACAGCTCACCTGAGCCCTGGCTATCACCAGACAACATTAAACCATTTGGCCTAATGGACAGAATCTTGATTTGGCAGCCCCGGGCATTTTTTAGTGTTCTTGAGCACAGCGCATTATATGCCTCCCTACCCCCAAATTCTCACCTCCATTAAATAATAAACTGGGCTAGAGAAACAGTGCAGGGTTAAGGGACTTGCCTTATAGAGGTTAATCCTGGTTCCATCCCCACCTCAATAGGAATAAGCCCTGAACACCATCCCCTATAAAAAAAAACAAATACAAATCAACAAATTATCCATTTCACATTGAGTGCTACTTGGTACTTTTTCCTTTAAAGAAAAAGTAGACTATTCATTTAAATTCAACTTAGGTAGAATTTTTGTGGGTTCCCTTATTATCCTTTTAACATTCCTGTAGTGGGAGTGGGAAGGTCATGGGCACTCTACTGCTTTTTCCCTTCCCCACCTCCATAGTTTCTCTAAGGAAGTTTCTGAGATTTATTTAGACTGTTCAAAGCCCACTAAGAACCCCTGTGTGGGCAGACAATAGGGTCACCTCATCCTACGACACAGTCAACACTCTGTACCTGAGACCCATGGGATCTTCCAGGCTTCAGAATTGGTCCCCAGGATCTGGTGTTTAGGGATCCATGATCTCAGGTAGGAGCAAAAATTGCTCTTTGCAGCAAAGAAGTCCTGATTTCTGACTGAAGAATCTCAATTGTATGGTCTCATGCAGAAAAGAATTCTAGAAGAAGTCAACTAGTGAACAAGAGAGATTGTATGTAATAAGAAAGGCAACAAAGTTCAGAGTTCTCAAAAGTGAGGAGAGGGCCCCCCCGAAATAAAAGGAGTGACAGAAAGGACTGATGCATCCTTGGAAGGGATGCAAGGCATCCCAGAGTGGAACATCATCCTTGTATCAGCTTCTGGCTTTGGCGATTCCTTTAGGTAGGGGTCTCAAACTCAATTTACCTGGGGGCTGCAGGAGGCAAAGTCGGGGTGATCCTTGAGTGCAAAGTCAGTAGTAAGCCTTGAACATTGGGGGGTGTGACCCAAACAACTAAAACAAAACAAAACAAAAAAAGATTCCTCTAGGGCAGGGCCACAAAATGTTGTACGGAGGGCCGTTTGTTGCCCGCAGGCCTTGAGTTTGAGACCCCGAGGGTACTCTTCCCTTCTTCCTTGTAAAGTAATGATTCCTCTTTACTCTCACATTATTTTACTGCATATCATTGACACAAATTTTTTTAAAGTATGTGTTAGTTTCTGTTTGTTATTGTATCTCAAGTGCATCTGAGTTTACACACACACACACACACACTGGATTTATATTTATATATAGTGACATATAAATTGACACACACTCACTGGACTCATGTTTATGTCTCTCTCTCTGTCTCTCTGTCTCTGTCTGTCTCTCTGTCTGTCTTTCTCTATCTGTCTCTGTCTCTCTGTCTCTGTCTCTCTGTCTGTCTCTCTCTGTGTCTCTCTCTTTCTCTCTCTGTCTCTCTCTCTGTCTCTCTCTCTCTCACTCAGATTTATGTTACAAATTGACACCAGGTGGCAGTCTTGTGTTCCAAATGAATATGAATTGCCTAGACCTCATCAGGAAAGGGTTGTCCATGACTGTCTCTTCCAAGGTCTTTGTGGGAAAGAACCCGAGACCTCAGCTAAAATTGCTGTCTGTGGTGAAGACAGGGCTGGCCCTCTCATTGCTTTCCAGTCTCTCTACCATGGGTCCTTTCCTGTTCAATTTCCCCACAGGTCTCCTCTCTGCCAGCTTCTCTGTGCCTAGAATCAGAAAACACCCCCCCCCAAATCCTCAGGATTTGTTCATATTTGCTACTCAGGAACGATGGCATCCTGAGTTTTGTCTGTCAGTGAAGTCCTTGAAAGCTGCAAAGTAGTAGAAAAGTGGCATATACATGAAATAAATACATAAATAAAAGTGGTATATAATAAAAATATAAACATATACACATGTATAATATATAGCAATATATTATATACTATATAATATATAATTATATGCCATATATAATATTAATATATTATATCATCATAATATATCATATATTATATAATATATAAAATAATATATAATATAACATACTATCTATTATTTAATGTAAAATACATATAAATAAGTATACAATATAAAATAAATAAAAATATGAAATATTTATATATAATACATAGATATAATATATACAATATCTATATATTATATATGTGTGTTTATATATAATATATAGAAATATATACAATATATACATATTAATATATACATAAAATAAAAGTAGCATATGCATAAAAAGTGGCATAAACATATAAGCAGGGATTATTTTCATAGGTAAACCTGGTGTGAGGAATTTAATAATTGGCACAGCAGCTGGCAAGGGAGAGAGGGGAGGTGATTTTAGGGTTTTGTGGACTTTTCTCAGCATAGAATCTCACCCCTTCCTCTGTTCTTCCTCCCTCTGCCTGCACCTAATCACCAGCAACTTCTATTCCCCGAGTTTGCCTCACAAAGGTCGGAGCATTTCACATTTCAGAACGGAGTGGTGTGCCATTTCTTCTCTGTGTGCAATTTTATCATCTGTCCACCAGCTAGAAAAGAAAGAGAAAACGTGAGAGTAAAAGACCAGTCTGGATGATGGGAAAAACAAGTGACTTCTTTGTAACATTGACACTCTCCCTAGAATTGTTTTAAATAGCAGGTCCATGAATTGCGGTTTCAAACCATATTTATTAATTTGATCTAATTAAGTGCTTGTCTCTTATCACTTCATTTGTTAATTAAAATCCATTTAACACACTGGTGCTGGCGTATGCCACTGGTGACTCACACTTAACTGTGGCTTAATTAACACAAATTGCAGCGCTGATGTCAACATGTTCATCTCAGAATCATATGAAAGGGAAGATCTGCCTCTCCTGCTGTTCTGAGATCCTGGTCCCCAGAGAGATCCTTTAGACAGCATTTCTGTGTCTGTTAGCAAAAGCCTCTAGAAGACTTTGACTTGGACAGAATCTAAATTTCCACAGCTTGCCTCTATTAACTCAGTTCATCATCTAGTTGTGAATCAATTCACCACCTGTGCTGGGTATCAGCATCAAGTAGGTATTTACGACTATTTTGTACTAAAACATATCATGAGGTTGAAGTGCCATCAACTTGGGTTTTAGGCAACATGAGTTTTTTTTTTTTTTTTTTGGTTTTTGGGCCACCCGGCGGTGCTCAGAAGTTACTCCTGGCTGTCTGCTCAGAAATAGCTCCTGGCAGGCACAGGGGACCATATGGGACACCGGGATTCGAACCAACCACCTTTGGTCTTTGGATCGGCTGCTTGCAAGGCAAACACCGCTGTGCTATCTCTCCGGGCCCTATCTATTTTTTTTTTTTTTTTTTTGTTTTCGGGTCACATTCAGCGGAGCTCAGGTGTTATTTCTGGCTCTATGCTCAGAAATTGCTCCTGGCAGGTTCTGGGGACCATATGGGATATCGGGATTCGAACCGCTGTCCTTCTGCATGCAAGGCAAACACCTTGCCTCCATGCTATCTCTCTGGCCCCAAGTTTATCTATTTTTTAAATTAAATTATATTCGATAAATTGATTTATTTTGGGGTGATACCTGCAAAGCTTAGGGGTTAATGATGATTCTGCACTCAGGAATCACTTCTGCTTTGCTCAAGGAACCACGTAGGTTACTAGGGATTGAACCCTGGTCAGTCACAGGCAAGGCAAGCATCCTACCTGCTTGTACTATGTCTCTGGCCCCAGGCAGCCTAGGTTTAAATCTCAGCTTTTCTAGTTGCTTGCTATTTTTTCCCTCCTTCTGTTCCCTCATCTGTAAAATGAATGTCATAGTACTCACCCAGAGGCCCTTCTCTGATCAAAGTAGTTTTACATGTTAAATTCCCAGAAGAGAGTCTGTTTTTTTAATAGAGAATCTGTATTTGCTGTTATCTGAGTTCTTCCAATGTGTGTGTTTAATTTATTACCCTACCTGAACATTCCTTATCTGTGAAATGGGAATACGTATGTCTATCTCATATAGGCTTTAATTAGAATAATATGAGAACATGCATGCCAAAACTTAGTCTGTACCTGGCCCTTAAATGTGAGCTCTGTTAGGCCATCAGACAGGCCCTGGATCTGATAAGTTCTAGGCCTAAAGTGATAGTACAGGGAGGGAAGGTCATCAGGCAGATAGGCTGGCCCCCCTGCCCTCACCACTACCCAGTGAACCTGTAGGGACTGGTCAGCCAGCCAGGTGGGCCAGGGTAGTCCTGTTGTAGCTCAGACATGGGCTCCACAGCGCCCTCTGCAGGCCGCACTCCTAGAGCTGCCCACCCTTTCGCCCCCTAGTTTAGAGTAGAACTAGGGAGACTGCTGACTCAGGTGTTTTCTTGCAACCTTTTCTTCCACCAGATTTGGAACTTGGCAACAAACAAGCTCACCTTTTGGAACTCTTATAAGATGGAAGATGTCTGTTGTCCTGGAATTGTTCACATGGTTTTTGGAGTTATTTCTCGAGCCTTTTCAATCATATTGTGAGTTTCACAATTCTCTCTCTTCTCCTTCCTTCCTTTCTTTCTCTCTCCTTCCCTCCCGTCCCTTTCCTTCCTTCCTCCCTTCCTTCCTTTATTCCTTCTCCATTCCTTCCTTCCATTTTCCTCCCTTTTCCCCTCCTTTCCTTCCTTCCTTCCTTCCTTCCTGCCTTCCTTCCTTCCTTTCCTTCCTTCTTCCTTCCTCCCTCCTCCCTAGTCTCCTCCCTCCTTCTCCCATCCCTTCCTTCCTCCCCTCCCCTCCCTCCCTCCCTCCCTCTGCAAGGCTTCATATTTGCAAGTTGGACACTTTTACAAGCTGAAGCTATAATCCCAGCTCCTACCTTGTTTTTTTTTTCCCTCTAATCCTGGTTTCTTTGTGAATATTTTATGCAGACACCTTCCTTCCTCTTTAACCTCTCATCCCCCCTCGAATCTCTCCGCTTTGCTAGAGGAGTAGAACGATGTTAGGGTAGATTTATTCCTGAGTTCAAGAGTAATTAGTTACTTGCTAACCTCATGTTTCTCACCTCCAGATATTTCAGGAGATTTATATCAAGCATCATCCTGCAATTCATCCCTGAGATGATTTTATTTTGTGCCTGTTCGGATACCTGGTCTTCATGATCCTTTTTCAAATGGGTGGTCACTATGATGTTTATATGTCCCAACATGCCCCCAGCATCTCATCCACTTTATCAACATGTTTTCTATTTAACTATAACGACCCTCTCCAATGGACCCCTCTACTCACATCAGGTATGTATGGGATTATTTTCCCCTTTTACGCACTTGCTTGTACCCAACTTCTCTCAAACGTTGGGGATCATACACAAAGTAGGTTTGTGCAAGACTGGGTGTTTGCTCCTTTAAATCCCAGAAAGTTCTGAGTTAGACAAATAGCACAGTGAGTGGGTAGGATGCATGCCTCACACAGAGCAGACCCAGGTTTGATTCCCACCATCCCATATGGTTCTGCAAGCCTGCCAGGAATAATCCCTGGGTGTAAAGCCAGAGTAAGCCCTGAACACAAGCAGTGTAGTCCATAGAAACAAGCAAACAAAAAAAACCAAAGAGATAAAGACAAACAAATATAAATTTCAGAAAGTTATTTATTAGGTGAACTCACATGTTCAGAGGCAGAGTTTTTGGGGCTGCCCAGCCATTTCCCCAGTGGAGTTGATACATGAGTGGAAGGTTATTGGGCTGGATTTGATTTGTTTGTATGAAAAAAGAGACAGAAATAATTCCCATGGAATGACTTAAAACTACAAAGGGGTCGGGGCCGTAGAGATGGTGCAAGTGGTAGAGCATTTGCCTTGCATGCGCTAACCTAGGGACAGACCACGGTTCGATCCCCCTGTCCCATAAGTTCCCCCAAGCCAGGAGTGATTTCTGAGTGCATAGGCAGGAATAACCCCTGAGCGTCACCGGTGTGGCCCAACACCCCCCCAAAAAAAACCCACCAAAAAACAAAACTACAAAGGGTCTAACTATCCCTTATATCTTAATTTTTTTTTTTTTTTTTTTTTTTTTTTTTTTTTTTTTTTTTTTTTGGGCCACACCCGGTGACGCTCAGGGGTTACTCCTGGCTATGCGCTCAGAAGTCGCTCCTGGCTTGGGGGACCATATGGGGCGCCGGGGGATCGAACCGCGGTCCGTCTCCTAGGCTAGCGCAGGTAAGGCAGGCACCTTACCTCGAGCGCCACCGCCCGGCCCCATATCTTAATTTTTATTTGATTCTAAAAATAAATTTCAGGGCCAAAGAGGTAGTACAGGCTGTAAGGTACCTTGGACATAACTGACCCTGGTTTGATTCTTACCAATGCATCTGGTTCCCCCCAAAATTGCCAGGAGTTTCACCTGAGCATTGAGCTCCTGAGTAATGCAGGGGTGCATGGCCTCCACGTCTCCCAGCAAACAAACAGATGTAAATTCCAGTTAAGGTCACAGTCTCCCTAGGAGAGAAAACCAAGTTTCAGAAGGGGATCTCCTGTGTTCACACAGGCACAGGGGTTCTCGATAGATTGGGAACCATGCTCTTCTATAAGCCCAGTTAAATAGTTCTATCTTTTCAGCTCTTCTTCCATGAAACATCTATCTCATTGCAGTAGCTCTCTTGCTCTTCTGCCTCATCCAATCTCACTGTCTATCTGTGGAATCTGTTTTAAAAATAGCTCTGTTGGGGGTGCCTGCCGATGGCGCTAGAGGTAAAGTGTCTTGCAAGCGTTAGCCTAGAATGGACTGCGGTTCGATCCATCCCAGCATCCCATATGGTCCCCCAAGCCAGGAGCGATTTCTCTGAGCTTTTAGGCCAGGAGTAACCCCTGAGCGTCAAATGGGTGTATGGCCAAAAACCAAAAAAAAAAAAAAAAAAAAAAAAAGCTCTGTTGGGCCAGAGAGATAGCACAGCAGTAGGGCGTTTGCCTGGCAAGCTGACCCAGGACTGATGGTGGTTCAAATCCTGGCATCCCATATGGTCCCCCATGCCTGCCAGGAGCGATTTCTGAGCAGACAGCTAGGAGTAACCCCTAGCACCGCTGGTGTGGCCCAAAACAACAACAAAATAGCTCTGTAAATTTTTGTGACACAAATAGTTCTTCCTCTCTAACGCTCTCCCAGACGTGACCTGATAATAGTGGTTGCAGATAGACTTTCAGAGAGGAGAGGTCCTATAGAAAGTCTCTGCTCTCAGCTGTAGTTTCCTGGCTAGCTAATGTTTGGCCAGGATGCTTCTAAGCTTTGTTTCCACTTCAGTTCTTCAACTTAGGATCCTAGTTAAAATCATGCTTCCCCTAGAATTATTTTCCTCTAACATAATTTTTCCCCTTAAAATTCTCCGCAGGAATTTCCCCCCCTAAACATCAGTGTTTTTAGTTATCTTTAGTTGCATCTATTCTCCCAGTTTTTATTGAGAAATGATGATCAAACATCATTGTATAGGTTTTAAGATATACGGTGTCCAGAGTGTGATTTGCATACATTGATTTACATATAAATAATTAGCATAGGCTCACTGATTGCTTAATAGATCATCATTAGCCAGTAGTTCAGCTATACACTATCTCCTCAGAAGCAGTAAGAATGGGGGGTAGAGGAAATAGGTACAGCAGGTAGGGGTGCTTATCTGCTGACACAACCTGGCTTCAATTCCCAGCACCTAATATAGTCCCCTGATCCCAGCCAAGAGTGATTCCTGGGGCCGGAGAGATAGCATGGGAGGTAAGGGCGTTTACCTTTCATCAGAAGGTCATCGGTTTCAAATCCCGGCATCCCATATGGTCCCCCGTGCCTGCCAGGAGCAATTTCTGAGCACGGAGCAGGAAAAACCCCTGAGCACTGCCGGGTGTGACCCAAAAACCACAAAAAAAAAAAAAAAAAGAAGAGTGATTTCCGTGAGTACAGAGCCAGGATTAAACCCTGAGCATCATCACAGGGGTGTGGAACCATCCCTATAGTCCCTGCTCCCAAAAGAAAGTTACAATCATAAGAAGTAAATAAAGGTGGGGGGGAAATCACCTGATGCTGAGAACCCATAAGAGTCATTGTTTTGTTTGTGGGGGTTACACTCGATGGTGCTCAGCCTTGCTGCTGGCTCTTCACTCAGGGACCACTCTTTCATAGGACTCAGGGGACCAATGTGGTACTGGGAATAGAACCGGTTTGTGGCGAGCGGAAGTACAAACACCTTACCCACTGTATTTTCCTTATGATTCCCCAAGATTTATTCTTCTAGAGAGCAACTTTCCTATCTATCATTCATCTTTGTTAGGTGGCTGTCCCATTATATATGATGTTCCATTATATAATGTCCCCATTATATATGACATCCAACGGGACTTAGTTCTAGAGGTATGTGCCTCCTGGTCACTCTCCTTCCATTCTTCCTCCCCTGCCTCAACTGGAGTCATCACAGGTTTATTATTATAATGCCAAGATGTATAAGCAAGGTCTCTATAGCACCCCTACCCTGCATTCCCCTACAAGTTTCTTACTTACTACAGTTAACTTTCTTAGAAAGGAATGAATCAAGAAAGTGAGTTCCCAGAGCCCTCAGTATATTAAACATGGACCTGGCATTTCAGCAGTAAGAATTTGGACCAGTCATTCTGGCCCTCATTTTCTTTGTCCTTTGGGTATTATTATTATTATTATTATTATTATTATTATTATTATTATTATTGGTTTTTTGGGTCACACCCAGGCAGCGCTCAGGAATTACTTCTGCTCTACACTCAGAAATTGTCTTGGCAAGACTCGGGGGGACCATATGGGATGCTGGGGATTCGAACCCACCATCCTTCTGCATGCCAGGCAAACACCCTAGCTTCCATCTTCCATGCTATCATCTCTGGCCCCAGTTTTCACACTATTTTTTAACTATTTTTTATATCTCCAAATGAATTGAATATATATGCTTGGCCCTCTCACTCTGTCTAAATTTTGATAATTTTTGATAATCTCATTTGCCTTTGTGATATACCAAAACAATTTGAAGTAAATTTGTGCCTGCAAGGAGGCCAGCTGGAGTGGTGGGTGAGAAACTGGGGAGCAGTGGATGGAAGGAAGTGTCACAATTGGGTGGTGGGATTAGTGTTGAAACATTAAATGCCTGAAACAACTGTATTAGGAACAATATGGTAAATCATGCATTATCATAATTTAAAAAATCCTACCAAAAAAAAAGTGTACACTTGCAGCCCACATGCAGGAGAGTAGACCTGAGAAGAATATATCTATAGGGCCATTCACTCTGTAGTATAGTGTATGAGGGGGGACAGTGTGAGTAGTTTTGTTTTTTTTTTTCATTCTTGTGTGCGTGGTTTTTGTTTTGTTTGAGTAGGGTTTTTTTTTGTTTGTTTTGTTTTGATTTGTTTTTGGGCCACACCTTGTGACGGCTCAGGGGTTACTCCTGGCTATGCGCTCAGAATTTGCTCCTGGCTTGGGGACCATATGGGGACAACGGGGGATCGAACCGCGGTCCGTCCAAGGCTAGCGGCAGGCAAGGCAGGCACCTTAACCTTTAGGCGCACCACCGCCCGGACCCTGAGTAGTTTTTGTTTTTAAGAGAGAGAGAGAGCAAGAGAGCTCTGATAATGATCTAGAATTGGAGATATTGTTTGTGGTTTAAAGGTGCCCCTACTGATAGTGACTTTGGATTTATACAGTGACCAGTTGGGTTCATGGAGGGTGTAATGACCCCCATGGGACAGATCTAGTTTGCCTTATGGTGTGTCTCGGGAATGCTTCTCTTTCAAAGGACTATGGGTGGAGTTGCTTAAGGGGAGGAAAAAGAATAAAAAAAAGTGAGTTTCTAGAGCCCCATCACAGTATTGGTGGCATTACGCCTGGTATTTCAGCAGTAAAAATATTTAAATGGTGATGGTGGAATGAACTCTGTCATGTGTTAGCTCTCTCACCATGGTACAAAGTCAGAAGAGCACACATTGATCTTTTTACACTTAAGATAAGCAGCATCAAGGCCTTAACTAACAGTATCTGACATTTTGATCTTGCAGCAAGAAGTCCAAAGTTTCTTAGTTGTTATGGCTTTGATTTCGGTGCCCTGGATGCTTTTGATCAAGCCTTTTATTCTTAGAGCCAATCATCGGAAATCCCAGGTAAGGAACATTCATTTCAATTTGCTCTTGTGGGCAGGATTGGGGCTCCTTGTGGAGAAATGTAGAACATGAAGAGAATTTTGGACACATAAGAGTCTTGTTGCTGGAGAAAGGTGTGATTACTACTAGGAGTCTCCACTATGAAGTGGAGAGAGAGGAGGGCAACCTTGAGAAGGGAAGTGGGGTAGGGAAGAGGCAGGAGCCTTGAGAAAGACTGAAAGTCTATTGCTTCTCTTTCTCCCACCTTGTTCTCTTAGGGAAGTGCCTGGGGGAAATTTAGGACTTAAATAAATGTGCTACGAGGACCTGCACCATTCAGAACCTCATGTCTCACAGCCACATGAGGCAGCCATCAAACGACACCTGGCTTCCACTTGTTCTGCCCAGTGTGGGAAATGACTCCCCCACCTGTGTTTCTCAGGTGTTTCCAAACTGGTACAAGCCTTTGTAGCACTGATAGGATTCTTTGTCTTTAGAAACTCGGCCTGTCCTTACTTCAAAGGCTAGGGCACTGCTGACTCACCTGAAACCCAGGATTCTAGAACAGTGGCTTGCCTTGCTCTTTGCATTACATACAAGAACTGTTTCAATAATTGCTTATTTCAAAACGGTAGATTTCTTCTTTCCCCCTGATGGCTTATTTGGGGTGAAAAGAAATCAAGAGGGTTTTCTTAGGCTGCCATCTTGGATGAGATCTCTTAAATGAACTCTGGGTAAGAGGAACTCCAAAGCTTGTGTGGAGGGCCACCTCCTTGGCTGTGGAATGTGTGACCATTGGTTGGTTTTTGAGACTGTTGAATAGGGTCTTGATGACGAGGGTCTGCTAAAAACACAGATCTATAGACTACCGCAAGCTGCCCTATGCTACTATGTCCTAGCATTGGACTCTGAATTTAAACATACATTTTTACAAGTTCTGCTGAAGATTTATTTATTAAGACAGGAGAGTAGGACAAATTTTATTTAGGATTTTTTGTTTTTTTGGGGGGGTCACACCCAGCAGTTCTCAGGGGTTACTCCTGGCTTTACACTCAGAAATGGCAGGCTTGGGACCATATGGGATGCTGGGATTTGAACTCCATCCTTCTGCATGCAAGGCAAATGCCCTATCTCCATGCTATCTCTCTGGCCTCTTAGGAATTTTATAGAATGGTATATAACTTAAGATTGTCAAGCATGTGACTTCACCTTATATACGAAGCCAGGATGCTTCAAAGTTTAGGTGTAGAACTGCTAAGAAAAAAAAAAAAACAGTATGGGCTGGAGAGAGAGCACAGCCGTAGGGCATTTATCTTGCATGCAGATGATTTGAACAGATGGTGGTTCAAATCCCGGCATCCCATAAGGTCCCCTATGCTTGCCTAAAGTGACTTCTGAGCACAGAGCCAGGAGTAACCCCTGAGCACTGCGAGGTGTGACCCAAAAACAAACAAACAAACAAAAAGAGTTGATCACAGTGCTGCTAGTGAAGGGTCTGTGGCTCTAGAGAAGGGAGCCAGTGTTCTAGTGAATGTGGCCTTTCCCATCAATTTCTATAATGCAGGGGATGACTGTAGCATTTCCTGCCCACAGCTACAAGCATCTGTGATGGAGGAGGATACCACGGAGGGCAGGGAGAGCGACCATTCCAGCCCACCATGAACTCAGCTCAGAAAACCTCAGCAGATGCCCACAGGGACCAGGACAACGAGCACGAAGGAGAGGTATTTGGGACTGTGCAAGTTCCAGGCAGAGACTGGTCTGTGGATGGTTCATGGAGACTGTCAGTGAACATGGACTGGGGTCAGGAGGGTTGGGTGACACAGTTGAGGAAAGTCTTCTTCTGGTTATGTCTTGGGAAGTGAGGAAGTCCCAGGGTTGGGGACCACCTTCAGGGATTAGAACAGCAGCTACTTACATTGCCCTTGGGAGTGTCCCTGAAGGCCCCATCCTCACTGATCAGTATAGAGAAGTGAGCCGTGGTGCCAGTGACACAGAAGAACCTCAGGTCCTTTCCAGTAGTGATTCTAAAAGCAACAAAATAACAGTCTAGGGGGAAGAAGCTGAAAGGATGGGTTTGGTTGGGGCCCAGCCCCCTCCCCCACACCAAACTACACACACACACACACACACACACACACACACACACACACACACACACACACAGGCACAAATACACAGAAAACAAATGCAAATTTCACACAAACACATTAAACTTGTACACAAATAGCACACACACACAAACATACCACAGAACACACTCAATATATAAACAACACGGGGCCAGACACAAGCACAGCAGCAGAGGCATTTGCCTTGTATGCAGCTGACCTGGGACAGACCAGGTTTGGATCTTCGGTATCCTATATGTTCCCCTCAGCCTGCCAGGAGCGATTTCTGAGCACAGAAAGCCAGATAACCCCTTCGTGCCACCAAGAAGCTGCATGTGCCCCCCCAAAAAACAACAACAACAAAATACACAAACACACACACCATAGACATACAAATACAGAGTAAAACAAGTGAAAACCACACACAAGAGGGGCTGGAGAGATTATGAAGATAAGGCATTTGCCGTGCATGCAGAAGGATGAAGTTTGAATCCCCGGCATCCCATATGGTCCCCCAAGCCTGCCAGAGTGAATTCTGAGCGTAGAGCCAGATGTAGCCCCTGAGCATTGCCGGGTGGTGACCCAAAAACAAAAACAAAAAGGAGAGAGAAAACCACACATCAAACACATGAAATATATATACAAACACACAACACACACACACACACACACACACACCCAGCCACTGGGGTTTGTTGTCTCACCTTCTTTGTAACTTTATCTGCTTCTCCCCTAATTCTGGGTTTGTTTCTGTTTTCTTTTCTTTCCGGAAGTAGCTCCTCCCCTTGTGGTCCTTGCCCAGCCCTGGCAGCTGTTTTTTTAAACCCCCCTAGAGGAGGACCCCACAGGAGTATGGGCCCAGATGTGGCCCATGCTAATTCTGGGGTGGGGACAGGAGAAGCTCCCATGAAGCCCTGATTAAGCTCTGATAGTTCCATGTATGCTGATGGGGAGATGGGGGGGCAATTGAATTACTGAAAAATCATGAAATTTCAGCTCATTCCAGGTGGGAAAAGTTTTTCTTTGCATTCCCAACTGTAGTTATTGACTTAACCAGTAGACCTTACTGGAATGGAGGGGGGTTATCTAGAAGCAACCATGTATCTGTTGGACTCAAGGCCCACCCTGTACAGTGGCAGCTGTCCTCATATCTTTGGTACTGAGGATCTTCCAGAATCATCTGGAATCTATCCTGCCCACTTTCTCCTGTAAATCCCTTCCTTTGCTGCCCTGCCATGTTCTAGATGCTCTTATTCTTCCCAGCAATAGCCCTGCCCTGATCCTCGCACCAGAATAAGATACAGGCTGAACCTGCTTACCCTCAGGGTTTTCTCATCATCAGGATTAAGGCAAACTCAATTAGAACTCTCTTATGCTGTCCTCCAAGAGACTGGTGGGTCTTGTGTGGGCGAGGGCTGGATCCAGTGTCCCCCAGATGGGCTGGACTCCAGCTCGCTCTCTGGTCCCATGGCTCCCTTTTCTTACCACATGGTTGCTCTCTCTTGGGGGTGACCAGCCCCCATTGGATATCAGGTGTCTGCCATGAGTCACCACATTGGGCACGAAGGAGCAGGTGTGTGTGTGTGTGGTGTGTGTGTGGGGTGGGCTGGGTGAGTGGGGGTAATAGTCAGGAATCATGGGGACATTTCTTTCCTGTGGGAGAATACTGAGGGATTAAATGGGCCTCCCAAGAGTCAGGACAAAGCCAGGACGCCTCATTGGGAAAAGGCTCTTCCCCCACATTGGCCCTGCTTCCCGTCCTTGCTCTCCCACCACCCCTTTGAGAGACAGAGGACTGGGCTTTGCCCAGAAGATAAACAGCCAGTGCTGGGCTTCTTCTTTCATGGAGCTTGAGTGCCCCTCTTATTCCCCCAGTACACCCCCCCCATTCTTTTCTCTGCAAATTCTTGCCCTTTCTTTCTTGAGTTTCTCCTAAGGTGCTCCGGGGATACAGGATATCTTCTGGGACTCATCACTTTCTCCTACTGGGAGTTCCCAGTTCCATTTTTTTCCTGGTCTTTGGCTTCTTCGCCTGTTCCACTTCTCCTAGCCTGAGTCATGGGGCGTGCTTGTGTAGATAGATACTTACATACATATATATATACATATATATATGAGTAGGCACATCTGAGAGATGGCCATACTGTCCTGACTCCCATTTTGTCCATTTTGGGTCCCCTGGACTTTGTTCCCCTGCTCAGACTCAAGAAGCCTGGGGTGACTGTATCCCTAAGGTAAGAAATCCCTCTCTTACACCACCACCACCACCACTGCCCACTGCTGCCTTCTCAATTTTTGTTGTGGACTCCTTGGCCTATATTGTAGGACAGGAGTGGCAGGGCAGCACCAAGTGCATGGGGGACAAAGAGAATCAGTTGTGATCTTGGCATGTTTTCTTTCCATCATGCCTGGATTCAGAGTTACCAACTGATTAGCTGTGTTTGCTTATCCCTTTGGCCATGCAGTTTTGCTAGCTGATTATTATTCACCCCCATTTTGATTTTTCCTGCTACTTCTCTACAGCTCCTTCTCTGCTTCCACCCCCTCCTTTTCCTTTTTCCTCTTCCTTAGGGGGTCCTTTTTTCCTGCTGGCTCGCCAATATATTCTCATACTCAGGTTCATTGTGACTCTCAAGAGAAGAGAAATTCATGAGAGGCCAGGACTCTCTCTTCCAAACAAAGTTTTATTGAGTTAGGGGGGGTTGGGGAAAGATGGAGGGTGGGGCATTCATGAAAGAGAGAAGAGAAAGTATAGGAGCTAGAATGTCATGGCTGGCTCTTTGGCACTTCCAACTCTTCCCAGGGAAAACACCAAAAGATGTGAATCTATGTACTAGCCATTCACTTTTAGCAGTATATTATTATTTTCAACTAGAAGTTGAAAATCTAGATCTTATCATCGGGAATCGGTTTTTCATGTCTCTTGCATGAAAGGATCTAATGAAAATAACACTTAAAATTATTTTCTGCAGTTCAACCTTTGGAGACGTCTTGTGCATCAAGCTATCCACACAAGTTGAGTACAGTCTGGGCTGTATTTCACACACAGCTTCTTACCTGCGGCTTTGGGGCCCTCAGCCTGGCCCCATGCACGGAGTGAAGCTGCCCCTGGGGGGTCCAAGTCAGATGCATCGTACTTGTAGGGAAAGTGCCTTCTTAAAGTTCCTTCTGTCCTGTTTGCGTGAAAGAGAATGGCATTTCTCTTTCTCAGGAAAGACTTATTTTTTCAGTGTGTCTGGCTTTATATTGCTGCAAATGTTTTTTCTTTGTGTAGTGTTCCTATAACCAGTTGCCACAAACTCAGCAGCTTAAAATTGCACAAAATTTACCATCTTACAATGTGTACAAAACCCAAGGGAGTAAGAAGGGCTGTGAACCTTTCAAAAGCTCCAGGGGAAAGTCAGTTCTTGCCTCTTTTGATTTCTATGAGCTTGCGCTACCTTCCTTAGCTGGGAGTCTCCTTGGCCATCTTTGCTAGCATCCATCATCACATCTTCTTTTTCTCTAATACTCTGTCCTTCATTTTATAAAGACACTAGTGGGTTTGAGCATGTAAACTACCCAGATTAATCCAACACAATCTCTTTCTATCTTTGGTTTATATCAAAATGTGCTGATTCTTTGATTATAGGCCTGCTTTAATGGGGACATTGCAGGGAGAGGGGTTGACTAGACTCCCTCCTAAGCCCCAAACATAAAGGTAGTTTATGTGGAAAACCATAGATTGATTTTCATTTTGCTTCTGTTCTGCTACTTTAGCTGAGAGACTAGTCGTTCACTTAACACATGTGTGCCTTGGCTTTGTGTTTCTAGCACTTTGCTTGGTGTATTAGTCAGTGTCGGCTAAAAATGTTGCTGAAACAACCATCCCCTAAAATCCCAGCTGCTTAAAAACAACGTAAATGCACAATTTAGTCACATCTGTTTCATTGGTGCTACACCAAGCCCCAGAGTCTTGCCCTCAGCCCTGTGCTCAGTTCAGGGTGAGCTCTGCTTGGCTGGTCAACCCTGCTTGCCCAGTCTATAGTGTGCTCTACTTTTGATACATGTTGAAAGACCTACCAAGTGGGAGGAAATTTTCACCAAGATAGACCAACTATCTGGGTATCTGTTGGCCATCATTTTCATTCTGAGGACTCTGCCTTCAGATATTCATCTAAATCTATCACCTCCCAGGAGTTCCATCTCCAAACACTAATGCTTTGGAGGTTCAGGTCTTTGACATGTGAATTTGAGATGTGGAAGTTAACGTAAATGTTGAATTCATTTAAGGTCATTTTACATGCTTTTTCTTTGAAAAAAATATTATGTTAATTGAATATATTCTCCTTGCCACCAATATAGTTACAGTTGGTTCACTTACATCGGTGACTAATTATGTTACCATGTCTCTGTCCCCTTGTGGGAAACTCCTACATTGTGAAGAAAGCTGCCAGGGGACATTTTGTGCAAGTGATTCAGGTCTACATGCCTGCATCTTTCACCTGGAGTGAGAGTTGTTCTCTTATTGGATGTATAGATTCAGAGTTAGAGTCCTAGAGGATCATCTGTACTGGCAAGAGAAGTCCCGGTTTGAGAATGTGTCTCTTGCCTCTTGCAGAACTGTCTGAAGTGCTCTGGACCAGTGGTGATGAACATTGGCCTCAGCCAGCGGGGTTGGGGGAGGACTCGTTGGGTCTTCATTATTTTTGCCATCTTTGCTGTGTTAACAGTGGCCATCCTTCTTGTCATGGAGGGTCTCTCTGCATTCCTGCATGCTCTGCGGTTGCACTGGTAAGTCAAACTCTCCAAGAGACACTCCATGTGCTTGGGAGAGGGAATCTGGGTTGCAGGGCCAGCCAGCTGGTTTCCATTCCCCTGTGGTGTGGTGTGATAGCAGCAATGTACTCTTTTTTTTTTTGAACCTTAGTTTAGTCAGCTGTCGGTGCATTATTAAATGATTGGATATACATATGCATACACACATGTCTATGGATATACATATATGCAGTAGGTCCTTAATAGCATCTCTTTTTTCCACATCTTCTTTTTCACATTGATTAGCTACAAAGGATGTCATTGATATTAGAGGGGAAAAAAAGTTCCAGAATATGATTTGGGGGTTCACACTAGAGGTGACAAGGGACAATATGCATGCTAAGGATTAAACAAGGGTCATCTACATGCATGGCAAGTGCCTTCACCCATGTACTTACTGTTTCTCTGACCTCTCATGTCCCTTCTCCCATTTTCCCATTTTGCATCTGTTCATTTGTTGTTACAACTGGCCCCAAATAATGGACCGGGACCATTGCTGGCAGGAAAACTTACTCTGAAATTGGTTTACAGAGGACATGCTAGCCCCAGTTAGAGTTTCTGACCATTGTTGCTGAGTGCAGGACATTCTACCAATAGCATAGGAAAATGGACATGGAATATGGAGAAAGCTCCCCCAGTGATGGAACACTCATGTCAGTCCACTGTGGGCCATCAAAGTTTCTGTTTCTGATCCAAGTCAACTTTCAGCTGCAGATTTCCACTGGGGCTGACATGAGCTTGCAGCTATGCAAATTGTGTCCATTTACACTGTCGTGTCCCCCTCTCTCTGAATCACAAGTTCCACATCATATTGAGGAACTTTCAGCCTCTGCTACCTTGAATTATCACATCGTCCTCATCTTCCTGGCATCAAAGGAAGCCCATCACCCAGCAAACACAAATGAGCATCCGTGATTCTTGGGTCTGAAGCCAAGGTTCAGCTGCAGACATGTTAATGCCCCAATGTGAGGTCAAGTGGACATGAGAAACCAGGTCCAGCATGGCTCTGTTCCTCCCCAGCTCATCAGATAGTTCTGCATTTAGGGCTTTTTTGCTGTTGGGGTGGACTCTTCTGTGGTTTGTGGAGCCACTGGCAGAGGGTTGGGAGGAAGTCAGGAGGGAAGAGGTATTGTTAGAAAATTTCCCGACACTTTCCAGGCCTGTGTTTGAACCCACCCATTGCTCTGCTACTTCCTTCTGGCAGCAACCTCCAGCTGATATGTGTTCACTTGCTTTTTCTTGCCCTCCAACAACAGGGTAGAGTTCCAGAACAAGTTCTATGCTGGAGCTGGCTACAAGTTTTCTCCCTTCTCCTTCAAACTCATCCTGGATAAGACTGAGGAGGAGGAATAGCTGCACGGAGAGGAGTGGTCAGTCTTGCCTTTTATGCCTGCTCATCAATGAATGATTGTTCTCCGTGGACTGGAGGCAGGAAGTCACGTCTTACTAGAATAAGCCGGAGGATTTGATAGGACTTATTTATGTCATGGAGAAACTATGTCGAGATATGTTGGCCAGTTACTCATTTCAGCCATGGGAGGGGGGTCCTTCAGAGTCTATTCTAAACTGGATTGAAAAATTGGGGGGAGGGTTTAAGGAGGGGGAGGCTGAACTGATGTTTTCTGTAATCTCTTGCAGTATTTAAGTAAATAAACTTCTGGATTCTTTGTGTGTGTTTTCAAGCCACCTTTCTTCAAAATTGCTTTTTGTGAAATTTAGCACGTATAATGGCTGGTCAAGGCTGAACAATAGAGTTACTGAAACTAATCTTGGGGGAGGCTCATGCTCTTTGTGTTCATTTCCTCCTTCCTCATACACCTCCTTTCCTTGTCAGGGGGCTAAATTAGACACATTAGAACTTTCTCAGGGATTTGTACCCCAGGTGAGGGAAGAATGGAGAATGGGCCCTGTTGTGAAATGGGCTGGCTCTGAAGGTGTGTCTGTATCGTTCAGCTCCACAGAATGTCAGTTTAGTTTCATGGTGCCTTTTTTGTTGTTTTGTTTTTTTTTTTTTTTTTTGGTTTTTTGGTCACACCTGGCCGCACTCAGGGGCTAGTCCTGCCTCTATGTCCAGAAATCGCCCCCTGCAGGCTTGGGGGACCATATGGGATGTGGGGATTCGAACTACTGTCCTTCTGTACACAAGGCAAACGCCTTACCGCTGTTTTATCTCTCGGCCCCTTTTATTTTTTTATTTTTTATAATATCTTTATTTAAGCATCATGAACACAAACATGTTTGTAGTTGAGTTTCAGTTATAGAAAAGAACAGCCCCCTTCACCAGTGCAATCTTCCTACCACCAATACCACCCCCCCCACCCCTGTCTTCCTCCTCCTCCACCCGCTCATGGTGTCTGTTTTCTGTCACTGCACAGTAGATGGAAGGCACTGAAGAAAGTTTTGTTGACATGAGAAAGTTCTGGAAAATAGTCCCAGGAATGAGTTTCAGAAAGGAGATCACTACAGTCTACCCTCAGAAATTCTGAACTACTCTGCCCAAAGTTTTGTCTCACAGCACCTGAGTTGGCCAACTATAGGCCGTGACTACCTGAAGAAACTTTATCCATCTTTTTTTTTTTTTTTTTTTTTGTCTTTTGAGTCATACCTGGCAGCTCTCAGAGGTTACTTCTGGCTCTATGCTCAGAAATCGCCCCTGGCAGGCACAGGGGACCATATGGGATGGCGGGATTTGAACCACCATCCTTCTGCATGAAAGACAAACGCCTTACCTCCATGCTATCTCTCCGGCCCCTTCATCCATCTTACTTATAATCGCTTAGGCAAACCTCACTGGTGGAATGAAGTTGTTGATCTCATCAGTGTAGTACTTTATAGTTTACCAAGCATTTTCACATGTATCTTGTTCTCAAGAAGATTCCAAAAGATCTGATCAAAATCAAAGGGATGTTTTGGGCAGGTCTTCCTTGTTTCTCACAACCAACACAGGACAGATGGCAGTTCGAATCCCTACATCTCATATGGTCCCCCGAGCCTGCCAGGGGTGATTTTTGAGCACAGAGCCAGGAGTAACCCCTGAGCACTGCCAGGTGTGACCCCAAAACAAAAACAAACAAACAAAGACAAATTTATATGAAAGAGTTGCAAATTTATACTTGGTAAAAGTTTTCTTAACAATCCATTGCTATTTCCAGGCCAAACTTTGGATATTATATCTGAGGTAAAAATTTAGTTAGCAGTAGCAAATCACTCAGAGTCCCTTAGAGATTCCCAAGTCAAGGGGTGCTCAGGAAAGCATTCCTGTTCTTACCCTAGAGCATTTCTGGTCTCCATCTGCTATGGCTGTGTTAGTCCAGAAGGGTTCAAGAATTTCTCGGAATTCTCTCAGGAAAGTGTGTGCACGGAATCATCAGATAATGAATAACAAGAGCCATACACAGTTGTGCAGGAGAACAACATTCTGGTTTATTACACAAATATTGGGTATATATGGAGGGTTTTTGTCAGTCACAGTTTTTTATGGTATGTAAAAAATTCTCACATTTGTTTCTTTGCAAAGTAAAACATACCTCTCTTGTTAACAGAAGCTTTATCAGTATACACTGTTTGATCTTCAAAATAATTCACATTCACAGGCCTCTAAGTGGTTTGCAGACCTTATGAATAGGTAAATTTCAATTAAGAGCCCAGATGATGAAGAGAAAGTAAATTTTTTAAAACTTTATTGATTAATTGATTGGTTTTAGGGCCACCCAGGAATCAAACTGGGTCCCTTCCAGGTCTGCTGCATGCAAGGCAAATGCCCTACCACTGTGCTATCTCTCTATCCCTGAGAAAGTAAATTTTAACATCTCAAAGTAGTTCCTCCCTGGCCAGGCCATAGGTGCCAATTCTGATGCAGATTAAAGGATTTAGCAAGAAGGCAGATTTTTCTATCAAATTTTCTTTTCCTGAGGAAACAGGTTTTTGTTCTATGGGCTTATCACAGATAACTAACTTCCTAAGGTCTACCTAAGAAACAGTTTTTAGAAGGGGCAATAAAAGAGACAAATTTAGGGACCGGAGAGATGGCATGGAGGTAGGGCGTGTTTGCCTTGCATGCAGAAGGATGGTGGTTCGAATCCCGGCATCCCATATGGTCCCCTGAGCCTGCCAGGAGCGATTTCTGAGCACAGAGCCAGGAGTAACCCTGAGTGCTGCCGGGTGTGACCCAAAGACCCCCCCCCCAAAAAAAAAGTACAAAACAATGTGGGTTTAAGAGTACAGTGGGCAGAGTGCTTACCTGATCCTTAAAAGGAGTAAATTCTGAACAAAGAAATAAGAGCACTTATCACTACTGAGTGTGGCCCCAAAACAAAACAAACAAAAATACCCATTAAGGGGCTGGAGTGATAGCATAGCAGTAAGGCGTTTGCCTTGTACACAAGCAACACAGGACAGATGGCAGTTTGAATCCCTACATCTCATATGGTCCCCCGAGCCTGCCAGGGGTGATTTTTGAGCACAGAGCTAGGAGTAACCCCTGAGCATTGCCAGGTGTGACCCTAAAACAAAAACAAGCAAACAAAAAAAGACAAATGTATATGAAAGAGATGCAAATTTATATCTGGTAAAAGTTTTCTTAACAACCCATTGCTACTTCCAGGCCAAACTTTGGATATTATATCTGAGGTAAAAAATTAGTTAGCAAGTTAGCAAATCACTCGGAGTCCCTTAGAGATTCCTCAAACAAACATCCCTTTAATCTGATAGAGCAGTCTGTTTAAAGCTACAGGGCCTTTAAAAAGCCTGTGAGGATTAAAGTTTTTAAGTGTCTCTTGGTGCTGAGTTTTCCAGGTAAAGAGAAATTTAATCAAAGCTAAATTTGCCTGTATTAATTCTTATACTTGGAAGTAAATGCTCAAATATATACACACTTAGTACAGCAGAAGGGAGATTCATATTTAGGTCAAATAAATGTTTGTAACTATGCTTCGGAAATATCACCCTCACTTTCAGGGAAGTCTGGTCAGTCATTCGCACTGAAGAAGGGCCTGTCAGTGGGCCTTCTGATGAGCTTTCTTTAGTCCAGGTGGTAACATCCTTCCATGCCAAGGTCATGTTTTCCCAAGCACCAGTTCATGTACAAACAGAAAGATTAAATGAGTTCGAGAATAACATTCCCTCATGGTCCATTAGTGACTGTGACCTTCATGTGCCCTGACTGTGGAAGAAAGGGGTGGATAAAGATCTTAGTTGGTGACAACTGACCATAGGAGAAAACCTGTATCACCAAGGTCATCACCAAAGGTCACGGGGAAGTTTCAAGGGTCTCAGCTTGTTGGATCCCCTCAGTGCTGCTGTTCCTGAATCACCTGACAGATGGAATCCTGTAGAGCAACAATTTCAGAGGATACCATAGAGCAACTGTCTGGGGATTCTCCTCGAAGTGAAAGGTTTAGAGACACAACTCCAGTGATGGGGGAAGGATAGCACAAAGAGGGCCCCATCACCCCCCGATTAGTCATCACTCTTAGGCTTGCTTCCAGTCCATCTCTTCTTCCTCACAGAGAGCTCTGGTTACCTATTAATATCACCATTAAAAACCATTAATATCATCGATTACGGTGCCCTATAGACACTTCTAATCCCCAATGTTTATGTTTACGCTTAACTTATCCCTGGTGTCTCATGTCCCATCATCTTTGGTGTCTGAGGCCCTTTCACCCTGTATGCATCCCAGTTCCTCTTCTCCAATATAAAAATTTTTAGAATGGTCATCAGTCTTAGATCCATTATTTCCCATTCATCAGCACAGGGGATGTCCTTGGTCCTGGTCCCCCTGGGAGGATGGAAGTTGACCCTCACTGGTTGACATCTCATCACTACCCTTCAACCATGACTTAAAAATAGGTGCCACTTTGCTAGTCTATGTGTTTTTTACCCTTGAGCTCTAAATAGGAATTGCAGAGAGAAAAGAGATAGAAAGAGATAAAACCTCTCTCTGTTCCTGAATTTCAGAGTCCTCCAACTCTTTCCTAAGAATAAGACATGGTTTTGATAGCACCTTTTTGTTTCTATGAGAGATGTAATTTCCCCTTTAAAAAGGGATCAGGTAAAGGGCTACAAAAAGGGAGGTGTTCCCAGGGTGTCACTCAATTGCACAAGACAAGGTTGCTCCTTAAAGAATCCCATTCACTGACCTGAGCCCAGAGAGGATCAGACGTTGGCACTCACAGTACTCAGAGAAAGTAAAATCCAGACGCCCCTTAAGAGGCCATCTGGGGTCCAACTTCTGTGTGAGATTTGACTATGGTAGAGGGGAGTGAAAAAGCCTGAATCTGGAGGACTTCACAGGACATACAAGAGGTAAGAAATCCTACATGCATAGTGGAGCTGAATTTCTTTTTCTTGCCTGAGAAAATCTTGAGGATTTTATTATTAGCTCTTGGCTGAAGGCCAACAATGAATGAAAATATCATTCTAGAAATGATCTTTTTTAATTTTTAGTTTTTGAGCCATACCTGGCAGTGCTCAGGGGTTATTCCTGGCTCTGTGCTAAAAAAAATCACACCTGGTGGGCTCAGGGGACTTTATAGGATACCAGGGATTGAACCTGGGTCAGCTGCATAAAAGTCAAGTGTCCTACCTGCTATGCTACCACTCTAGCCCTCTAATAACGATCTTGCAAAATAAGTTATATTATATACCTTTAGTCTGAAAAGATATACCTTGGTATAAAAAATCAGCATAGCAAAAAGTTCTTGAGGGACTGCAGAGAGAGTCTAATGGATTTGCTTGCAGGAGGTCCAGATTCTGTCCCCAGCATTGCCTGGTCCCCTGAATATTGTTAAGAGGGACCCCTGAGCACTAAGATAGGAGTAGGTTCTAAGTATACCACTCGGTATTACCCCCTTATCAAAACAAAAATAAAATAAAATTGAGTAAAGTGTCCTATCAGTGTCAAAGAGGTAGTACAGTGGTACTTGCCTCGTATGTCACCAAACTGGATTTGATCCCCAGCACTGTGTGTGGAGTCTTGAGTCTGGGAGTAAGCTCTGAGGTGGTCCAAGAAAACAAAAAGTAAATAAAAAAAGAAAAATGTCTTATCTGTTCCATGTGATTGTTTTAATGAAGTTTGAAATGTATTTGTGTCTTTGAGTTTCTGAGTAAATGTACAATTTTTGTCAAAATCTTTGATAGTATATCATGGCTGCTTTCTCCTTGTTCCGTTGTTGTTGTTGTTGTTGTTGTTGTTGTTGTTGTTTGCTCCAACTGGTGGTTCTCGAAGGATGCTCCTCGTTCTGTATTGTGAAATCACTCATGGTGGGCTCAGGACCATATGAGATGCTGGGAACCAAATTGTGTGAAAAGGAACTGCCCTACCTGCTGTACTATAGATCTGTATGATTATCCATCTTATTTCATCTGAACACCCCCCCATCTATCCATTCATCCACCCAGACTCATCCATCTATCCACTTGCTAAATTCAAAGGAGGTAAAGATGACTTAGGGAATCAAAGAACAGAAATGCCAACTCAGTTTTTTAGTGTTTCATTTTATTTTATTTTTTATTTATATTTATTTATTTTTTGGGGGGGCCACAATCAGCCAGTTACTCCTGGCTCTCTACTCAGAAATTACTCCTGGTAGGCTTGAGTGTCTGTATAGGAATATATGGGATGCCAGGGATATAACCCGGGTCTGTCCCAGATTAGCCCTGTGTAAGGCAAACACCCTACTTCTGTGATATGGCTCTGGCTCCATAAAATGTTTGTTTTGTTTTGGGGGGGCATACTAGGCAGTGCTCAGGGGTTACTCCTGACTCTGCACTCAGAAATCACTCCTGGCAGACTCGGGAGATCATATAGGATGCCAAGGATCAAACCTGGGTTGGCTGCAAGCAAGGCAAACACCCTACTGTTGTGCTATCACTCAGGCCCCTCAGTGCTCCACTTTGAAATTGTGATTAAAATTGTAATTCGAGGACCCGGAGAGATAGCACAGCGGCGTTCGCCTTGCAAGCAGCTGATCCAGGACCAAAGGTGGTTGGTTCGAATCCTGGTGTCCCATATGGTCCCCCGTGCCTGCCAGGAGCTATTTCTGAGCAGACAGCCAGGAGTAACCCCTGAGCATCGCCGGGTGTGGCCCAAAAAACAAAACAAAACAAAAACAAAAACAAAAATTGTAATTCGAATACCATATCCTAGAAATACTTTCACTCCCACCTTTAAAACATTTTGGCCTCTTCCTTTTAAAAACTCTTCTTTGAGTTAAACTTTGGTGAAAATGTAGAAAATACTAAAGGAATACTTTCCATGATGCCTTGTGTTATATTAAATGCTCCTTAAATGATTTAAATTATGAGTCTTTTTTTTTATCATGTGTAAAAATGAGTGCTAAAGTTGTAATAACACAGAACAAACATGGAACTCCCCACCAATATCTCTGTACTTCTGCCCCAATGGCTCTGCCAAAGGAATCCTGTGCTGAGAACTTTCCCTATTGTAGGAAAACTACATTATTTTTACATCTGTTTGTACATTTGTTTTTTCCACCATGAGGCAACTTCTCCTAACACTGGTCTACTGTGAGTGTTGTTTTTGCAATGGTTTGTATCATATTATAGGAACATCGTATCATTGAATCCTTCTATCAAGGAGAACTTCACCATTAAGTGAGCAGGAGACATAGCACAGCAGTAGGGCATTTACCTTGCACATGACCAACCCAGGATGGACCTGGATTTGATTCCCAGCATCCCCTATGGTTCCCTGAGCCTGCCAGGGGCGATTTGTGAGTGCAGAGCCAGGAGTAACCCCTGAGTGCCACCAGGTGTGGCCAAAAACCAAAACCAAAACCAAAACAAACCAGTTGGGTGAGAGACTTAGTACAAGGATCATGCCCTGTATGCAGCCAGCTCCAGGTAGATCCCTGGCAGCACTGTGTTTTTACTTGAGCACTGCCACTCCCGAGTATAGAATCAGATATAGCCCCCCCCTTCGGCCCCCCAGCATCACAGGTGTGGTCTAACCAATCCCCCCTCACCCTTAGAAAGAGAATCATACTCTTCTCCACTCATTCCCTCAGCATTTCACTTAACTCAGTTTAAATAAACAACTAAGGAAAGAATCACACCAAGTGCATGAAGTGAAAGCCAGAAATGACACCATGTGGACTGAGGAGGAAGCATCTAGATTTCCTCCCATGGAAGGGGATGTTAGTTCACGCTGAGAATTGCCCCTTCAGGTTTTCCAGGTCAGGCAGGCTCTGCAGATGTTTTTGTTTGCACCCTGCCATCCTCAAGTTTGTTTTGTTTGGGGGCCACACCCAGCAGCGCTCAGGACTTACTCCTGGCTCTGCACTCAGGATTTAGTCCTGGTGATGCTCAAGGGACCATATGGGGTTCTGGGGATTGAACATAGCTTGACTGCGTTCAAGACAAGCACCCTACCTGCTGTACTATCTAGATATTCTCAGGTTTGTATTACTATTCATATCTGTGATCTCCATCAGAGCCTCCAGATGGGGGTGGGCTGGGGTAAGGAGGAAAACAGGGGGAAGAAGGAGGACCAGGAAAGGGCTTTGGGAGAGGTCCCTGCCCAAATGACCACCCTACCAACAAGGTCTCAGGAAGGACTGAAGAGAAAGGGCAGTAATTCAATGCTCCCCAGGTTGGGTCTCATTCTGTCCTCAGAACAGGGAGCCGAGAAGGAAACCTTCAATTCCTTTTCAATCTTTCTCTGCTACTGACTTGCTTCCTTTCCTCTGTCCTCCCCACCTTCTTTTCTCTCTTTTCCTACTTCCCTTCTTCTCACCCCACACCCTCTCCCCTCCTCCTCCGTTTCTTCTCTCTTCCTCTAAGGTTGCTAATTTTTTGTTTGTAATTTTTTTTGTTTGTTTTTGGGCCACATCTGGTGGAGGTGCTCAGGGGTTACTCCTGGCTCTGCACTCAGAAATCGCTCCTGGCAATCTTGGAGGACCATGTGGGATGCCAGAGATCAAACCCAGGTCCATCTGGGTCAGCAGCATGCAAGGCAAATTCCCTACCTCTGTGCTGTCTATCACTCTGACCCCATAAGGTTGCTAATTTAATAAGTATAAATCCTTACTTAAAGAGGTCTCTATGAAGTAAGCCAGAAGAAGAATAATAAATATAGAATGATATCACTTATATGTAATATTTAGAATAACTGCATAAAGAAATGCAATGATCTAAATGTGAGTTGTTTTGAACACCCTTGGCCCCAGAGTATGGCGAGGAGAAGGAAAGAAACTGAGTGAAAGAGGAGAAACTCGGGGCTGGAGAGATAGCATGGAGGTAAGGCGTTTGCCTTTCATGCAGGAGGTCATCAGTTCGAATCCTGGTGCCCCATATGGTCCCCCGTGCCTGCCAGGAGCAATTTCTGAGCCTGGAGCCAGGAATAACCCCTGAGCACTGCCGGGTGTGACCCAAAAACCAAAAAAAAAAAAAAAAAAGAGGAGAAACTCAAATATGAAAGGATGGGGGCCAAGGGCCAAGCAGTCTCAGGTGCTTTGGTAGTATTAAAAAAGGACAGAATTAAATAGTCTAGCCAAGCCAACAAAAAGGGAATCAAGAGACCTAAACTCTAATAATCTAAACTTAAAATGGACTCTTTATACGGGCAGGCTGAGGGGCAAAGAGTTGTGGTATGGAATGTACTTGGGAACGTTGGTGGAATGAGTTGGACACTGGTGGTGGGATTATATGTCTGAAACCCAACTATAAAAGACTTTGTAAATTACAATAATTTCAATGAAATTAAAATAAAAAAATAAAGTGCTCTCATTACTGGAAGTTTGTCAGTTATTATAGGAGATAAGTAATTCTCCATTTTTGCTTATCATTTACATATCCTGCATAAATTTCCTGGTCATGAAATTTTCCCACAGAATTTACTAGGATCTTATTATTTATTTATTTGGGGGCTCTTCCCAGCAGTGGTCAAGGTTTACTCCTGGCTCAGTGCTCAGAGGTTGCTTCTGGTAGTGCTTAGGGAGCCATATGCAGTATAAAGGTTCCGAGGGGGTTGATAAAGTTCAAGGTAAGCAGCTCTCCTGTTGTACGTCAGGTACCCCAGAGATCTTTTATTTCTATGTAAAAAAAATAGTGATTTATATATACTGCAAACATTCACTGGGTACAGATATGCATGTGTGTCTACACACACTTTTACTAGTTCCTTAAATTTTTGGAATCATGACAGAATACACATGACATAGAGACACACCATTGTAATTGTCTTGGCATGAACTGTCTCCTGGCATTGAGTTATACTATTTAATTGCTTGGTGTTCTGCCACTGATGCCAACATCCAAAAGGCCTCTAGTGCTAGGCTCTCTGGAGTTTTCTGAATAGTCCATGATCTGATGGGCTCCTGCATCAGTTTCCACCCTGGCCCAAATATTTAATGCAAAGACAATATTCATTTCTCTAGAGTCCCGATGTCATAACCAAGAAGAATTCTCTCTCCTTTGCCTCAGTGATTGTCTAGAGCCATATGTAACCTGTTTTAGCTTTCTTCATAGTATAAAGTCATGACTCTCCTTTAAAATCAGGAAAATTGAAATCACAGTGTGGCAATCGATTTCATTCAAGAGAAATAGAGTCTTATCAGTATCACTTCTTTGCTGATGAGAGGAGAAGTTAGGGTGATAGGTAGAACACAGAGATCTACATAATCAGGTTAAAACACACCTACTTACATCAGATTACTTAGCCTACTCAATCATCAGTGGCACAGTTCCTTGATTCGTCACTCTTTAGTAGAGAAAGCAAAGAAACGAGATCATCTTGTTATCTCCCTCCCCACCCCCTGGTTTTGGGCCATACCTAGCAGCACTCAGAAGTTACTCCTGGCTCTGTGCTCAGAAATTACCCCTGGCAGGTTGAGAGGACTGACTATATGGGATGCTTGGGATCAAATCCAGGTGGGCTACATGCAAGATAAATGCTCTACCCTCCAGCCCCATCTTGTTACCTTTTGAAGCATTAAGTCATTGTGATTGTGAAGATTGTAAACTATGTTTTAGATTATTAGGAGAATCTATTAACTCCAGTGGCAGAAGAGATGATGTGTTGATGGATGCTGGATTTATTGTTTAGCAGTTTAGTGACCTCAACTTACTACCATTATAAAAACTATTTTCCAACTAAACTGGACTCTTTTATTCCTTAACTCTATAAAGAATTACAGTCACCTTTGGGTTTTCATTACTTTCTTTTTAATTCTGCTCCCTGATTTTTCATTATTTTATTTTTTAAACTTTTTAGATTTTTGTTTTGGGGCCTCACCTGGCAGTGCTCAGAAATTACTACTGTTTCAAAACTCAGGGCTCACCCCTGGCTTTGGGGAACATATATAGTGCCTGGGATCCAACCTATGTTGGCTACTTTCAAGGTAAGCACCCTAGCTTCTGTACTATTGTTCTAGTCCTATAGTACTATTTCTTAGAAAAAAAGAAGAGCTATATCACATATATGCAGTATAATCTACAATTTTAAAATGTATAACATGGAGGCCAGAGTGACAGTACAGTTGTAGGGCGTTTGCCTTGCACGCAGCCAACCTGGGACGAACCCGGGTTTAATCCCTGGCATCCTATATGGTCCCTTGAGCCTGTCAGGTGTAATTTCTGAGTGCAGAGCCAGGAGTAACCCCTGAGTGCTTCTGGGTATGGCCAAATGAAGGAAAAAAGGATAACAGGAGCCAGAAAGATAATAAGGAGGTAAGCTGCTTTCCTTGCAATGCAATTGATTCAGTTCAATCCTAGGCACTGTATATGACCCCTGAGTTCCACCAGGGGTCACTATTAGACAGAGATAGGAATAATCCTTTATCAACATCCATGGTGGCCCCAGTCTCCCCACCCCTCACAAAAAAACAGTGGGGGCTTGAGAGATGGTACAGCCAGTAAGACACTTGCCTTGCACGCAATCAACCAGGTTTGATTTCTGATACCATGAACCCCACCAGAGGTAATTCTGAGTGCAGTTCCAGGAGTAATGCTTCACACTATCAGATGTAGTTCCAAAATAAAGAAACAATAAAAAAGAAATCTGGGGGCCGGAGAGATAGCATAGCGGTAGGGCATTTGCCTTGCATGCTGAAGGACAGTGGTTCGAATCCCAGCACATAGTCCCCCGAGTCTGCCAGGGATGATTTCTGAGCATAGAGCCAGGAGTAGCGCCTGAGCGCTGCCAGGTGTGATGAAAGAAAGAAAAGAAAGAAAAAAGAAAGAAAGAAAGAAAGAAAGAAAGAAAGAAAGAAAGAAAGAAAGAAAGAAAGAAAGAAAGAAAGAAAGAAAGAAAGAAAGAAAGAAAGAAAGAAAGAAAGAAAGAAAGAAAGAAAGAAAGAAAGAAAGAAAGAAAGAAAGAAAGAAAGAAAGAAGAAAGAAAGAAAGAAAGAAAGAGAAAGAAAGAGAGAGAAAAAGAAAGAAAGAGAGAGAAAAAGAAAGAAAGAAAGAGAAAGAAAGAAAGAGAGAGAGAAAAAGAAAGAAAGAAAGAAAGAAAGAAGAAAGAAAGAAGAAAGAAGAAAGAAAGAAAGGAAGGAAGGAAGGAAGAGAGAAAGAAAGAGTGAAATAAAGAAAGAGAGAGGAAGGAAGGAAGGAAGAAAGGAAGAAAGGAAGGAAGGAAGGAGGAAGGAAAGAAAGGAGGAAGGAAGGAAGGAAGGGAAGAAAGAAAGAAAGAGAGAGAGAGAAACAAAGAAAGAAAGAAAGAAAGAAAGAAAGAAAGAAAGAAAGAAAGAAAGAAAGAAAGAAAGAAAGAAAGAAAGGAAAGAAAGAAAAGAGGAAGGAAGGAAGGAAAGAAAGAAGGAAGGAAGAGAGAGAAAGAAAGAAGAGAGAGAAAGAAGGAAGGAAAGAAGGAAAGAAAGAAAAAAGAAATATGAGCTCTGATACATCATTGTAGAAAATATAATCATAATCAACAGATTTTTTCTTCTATTTTTAATAACCCAATTTTATTAAGTCCTGTAGTCTTTGTATAGTCAAAAAATGACTTCCCTCTGATATTTATTTGAAAAGCTACCAGATTAAAAATATCCCTTGAAAGGAAGTTTAGACAATGTCTTGAGTGGAAGCAGTAGAAAACCTACAACAATTATTTCTCACATTCTCCTATGGACTGAGAACAATTATTATATACTAGGTAAAAGTAGCAATTTGTGGGGTACTTTTCTTGTTCTCCCTGGGGAGACTCATCTCTGAGTTTTATCTAATCTCCCATCAGGGAATATTTGTGTCTCTGTGACAGCGTCTTAAGAAAAACAAATACCTACTTTTTTGTAGGGTTGTTTTTATGTATATCTTTGGTGTTTCCAACTAATTAAACACTCCTTTGGGCAGGCACCTGTCTCTGTCTCTGCACAAATGGTCATAATCCACACCAGGGAGCTGTCACTTTGCAAACAGCAGCATCTTTGTGTTCTGCACAATTGCTCTGGGATGATTTCATGTTCTAGGTAGCGGAGCCCTTTGAGATCTGAGTCTGCTAAATTCTCAGGATCTCATTTCGTGAGCAATCTGCTCGGGCTTACTCTTGTCTCTGTGTTCAGGGATGGCTACTGGAGGTGCTGGGCCATCATGTGTGGTGCCAAGGATTGCATGCAAGCACTTTAGCCTCTGTTCTATCTCTCCAGCTGCTTTTGCTTATGTTTTAGGTTATACATCTTCAAAGGCCCAGGATAACAAAGTAAACTACCATATTTTTCATACCATAAGATACAGTTTTTTTTTCCCCAAAAAAGATGGGGGAAAATGTCTGTGCATCTTATGGAGTAAATGCTGCCTCGAGCTTGAGAAATAAGAAGTTCAGGGGTTCCCAGAAAACTAGAAGAGCACTCGAACTTAAAACACTCTCCTTTTGTTAATGACAGTCAAAATGATTCTTAATGTCACGTTGACTGCTGTTCACTTAACATGTTGAAATACTATTATGTTATGGTTTATTACATATTTTATTACACCATTTGCTTTAGAATATATTTTCCTTGTTTTTCTCGTCTAAAAACTATGTGCGGGCCCAGAGAGATAGCACAGCGGCATTTGCCTTGGAAGCAGCCGATCCAGGATCAAAGGTGGTTGGTTCAAATCCCAGTGTCCCATATGGTCCCCAGTGCCTGCCAGGAGCTATTTCTGAGCAGACAGCCAGGAGTAACCCCTGAGCACCGCCGGGTGTGGCCCAAAAACCAAAAAAATAAAAATAAAAATAAAAATAAATAAAAACTATGTGCATCTTATGGTCAGGTGCATCTTACAGAGCGAAAATTATGGTGTCTCTACAATCACCCTCCAATTCCAATAAGCTTTAACTTAAGGCTATTTGTTTTCCTTTAGACAGCCCCACCAGTGAATTATTTTCTAAGAACCTAGGCATCTTATTATTTAAATATGTAAATATTTCAGTATGTATTCTGGGTCTTGGGGGTCTTTATTTCCTCCATTGTCATGATGTCCCACCTAATAAAATCATCAGTAATTCTCTGATAGCCAGAATTTGTGTTTTTCTCTTCCATTTTTTTTTTCACAATTGGTGTGTTGAAATGAGAAGCCAGGGAACCAGAGATCAATTCATTTACTTTGTTCTCCTTTCCCTATTTTCCCTTTTCCATTTACATATAAAAGCTAGGTTTGATCTGATTACATTCTATATTCTAGGTTCATCTTACATTCAGAGTGTAGTTTAATGTTTTTCACCCCTGTATGAACTCATCATTGGCTTGACCATTTTCAGTTTTGTAGTTAATATTTTTTGTTGGTTGGTTGATTGGTTTGGGGGTGTATGCCTGGCTCTGTGCTCATGAATCACTCCTGGCAGGGTTCAGGGACCATACATAATGCCGGAGACTGAATTTGGGTCAGCTATGTGCAAGGCAAGCACTTAATCATTGTACTATCACTCCAGCGCTGGCATTGGGATTTGTCATGTCTCTAGTCTCTATCCCTCTTTTAGGAAAGTTTCCCATCAGCCTTGCACCTCAGTTTCTTAATCATTGATGACCATTGCATAGGTTCATCATTTGACCAGGAGTTGCAGAATTGTGAGAATGAAACCTCCTTTCTGCACCTTTGAGCTGAAATTAAAGAACAATTTTCATTCACCAACTATTTGTCTAGCTTAAAGTATAGTTAGAATAAGAAAAATAAGGGGCCAGAGAGATAGCATGGAGGTAAGGCATTTGCCTTTCATGCAGAAGGTCATTGTTTCAAATTCCGGCGTCCCATATGGTCCCCCATGCCTGCCATGAGCAATTTCTGAGCATGGGCGCCAGGAGTAACCCATGAGCACTTCAGGGTGTGACCCAAAAACCACAACAACCAAAAAAAGATTAAGAAAGATAAGACAATGGTAAGATAGGCAAGTTGCCTTTTGTTGATTTCTTACTCTCCAGAAGTTAACACAGAGATGTTCACTTTAGTTAGTATTACTCTAACACATTCTTGATGTGTTTCAAGTCTTTATTTTCATTCTTCTTGATGCTCAAGTCATCCTTTTTTTTTTTTTTTTTTTTCTGCTTATTAGCATGGTTTAGGCTATGCTCAGGGGCAGGGGCTAATTCCTGACTCTGCGCTCAATAGTGACTCCTGGGAGTGCTGAGTGGACTATATGTGGTCTTAGAAATTCTAACTGGGGGGGGGGGGGGAAAGGTGGCACAATGCATAAGACGTCTGCCTTGAGCACGCTAGCCTAAATGTACTGTGGTTCGATCTCCTGGTATCCCATATAGTCCCCAAGCCAGGAGCGACCCTCAAGTGTCACTGGGTGTGGCCGGAAAAAAAAAAAGGAAAGAAATCTAACTGGGTTCTGATGTATGCAAAGCATCACTTTACTTCCTATATTTTCTTTCTGACCTCAAGTTACCCCACCTTTGGTAATGGTAGTCTTTCCAAGTAGATCGTATTACCAGGAATATTGCAATTGCTTCTGCTACCTGGTATAACAAGACATTCCAGACTCATGTAATACCTTTCCTGTCCCAGATCCAGAATTTGTCATTTACCTACAGTGCCATGGTTTTTTCTTAGTGGTTAGAAAAGAAAACAAATTGAGGGGTCAGGGAGATAGCATGGAGGTAAGGACGCAGAAGGTAAGCATGCAGAAGGACGGTGGTTCGAATCCCAACATCCCATATGGTCCCCCAAGCCTGTCAGGAGTGATTTCTGAACACTTAGCTAGGAGTAACCCCTGAGCACTGCCAAGTGTGACTCAATTAAAAAAAAAAGAAAACAATTTGAGTTCTAGGTGTATTCCTTGGTCATTTTTCTAGGCTTGTTAAGTGGGCAGTGTGAGGGTGTATATATAAAACACAATAAATTCTATTGATATTCCCAATTCAAAATGAGTGTTATAAACTTTTCTTATGACTTTATGGAGTTTTACAATTTTTCTTTTGCATAGAATATCTTGCTTTTTAATAACATTAATTAATTAATTTAATTAAATTAATTTAATTTACTTCCTTGCTTTATTCTATAACATGTACTATTCTCCAAATAAGTATATAATTATTATTTTTATGCATCAATTATTTTATTGTACTATTAGACTAAAACATTTGTATGGTAGCTCGTTATAATGATGCTAACAAATAAGAAAATAATATTAACAGATAATTTATTTGACACTTATGTATCAAAATTATGTACATTGACTCATTTATTTATTTATTTATTTATTTATTTTTTAGGCTATGCCTGATTGTGCTTAGGTCTTTCTTCAGATCCTGCACTCAGGGATCTGAGTGACTCCTGGTGAGGCTTAGGACTTGACTATATTGGTGCCAGGGATTGAACCTGGGTAGGTTACATGTAACTGTAATAGAGTCTTATCTACTCTATTATCTCACCACTCTGTTTGGTTGCTTTGGTTTCTAGATCACTAGTGCTCAGGACTTAATTCTTGATTTGGACCCAATGGTCACTCTTGGCAGTGGTCTGGACCCCATATATGATGCTAGAAATTAAATCTGGATTTGATATATGCAACGGCAGCATATTAAGACAAAGCATCTTACCCCCTGTGCCATCTCTCAGATATCAGCATTATTCTCAGATCTCGATGTCTCAGATAGTAATAAAATAGTTACTAAGCACAGATTATAATTTTTCTTTATTTAGGATTAAATTAAATTACTGTTTTAAAGTTATTAAAAAAACTTCTTTAGATTCATACTCAAATTTTTGTTTTATTTATTTATTTATTTTGGGCCATACCCGTTTGATGCTCAAGGGTTACTCCTGGCTAAGTGCTCAGAAATCGCCCCTGGCTTGGCGGGGGGAACCATATGGGATGCCAGGGATCGAACCGCAGTCCTTCCTTGGCTAGCGCTTGCAAGGTAGACACTTTACTTCTAGCGCCACCGTGCCAGCCCCTGTTTTATTTTTTTTAGATTGCCATGGTTAACTTTTTTTTAGGTTTAAACATCAAAAATAGGTGCTCAAATAAAAGGTTTCAAGGTTCTGTCAAACTCAAATAGAAATTATATGTAGAAATTGCATTGTAAAATACAGCCATGGAAGATGAAGACCTCTTTGAAGCAAAAACCATTGTCTTTTCTGTCACAAGATGCATATGATTAAATTCCCAGAAATTCAGTATCAGTGACTAGCCACTGGATCTCACTGCCTCAATTGTACATTTGGCCTCTCCATGTTAGAGTTTCCTTGTAATATGGTATGTAATATATGGTAATTAACTATAATAGTGACTAGATTAATTTTCAATGAAGATTAAAGTAGATGGTTTTAAGTATGTTGTATCCCTTCTTCCTCCATTTTCCTCAGAGTTTGCACCAGGAAAGCTAATTGTGGAGTTGAACCCTTTGAAAGATGGCCACCAAGAAAACAGAGCCAGTCACCATCATTAGTCTTAGAAAGTTGAGTTTGGAGACCCCAGAGCCACAGCCTAAAGGTAAGATGCTACTGGATGTCTCCAGTCTTTAAGTTACTGCTTCATATTTTTCTCTGTAGTTACTAGTTTGTGTAGTAATAGTGAATTGCTTATCCAGAGTGCTCCAAGCAGCAGCAATCCACACACATCTCTTCCCACTGAAATTGTTGCTTTCACTTTTCCTTTCCTTCTTAGAAACAAAGACATTCACCGTGGAAGATGCTGTGGAAACCATTGGATTTGGGCGCTTCCATATTGCCCTGTTTCTGATCATGGGCAGCACAGGGGTGAGTGCTCTTCACAGGTATCTTTGAGTCATCACAGCAAATTCACCACTGAAAAGAGTCTTCACTGATCTCACCTGGGGATTATCAATTAAGGGAGGGTATGAAAAGGAGCAGGAACCTCATGGATTTACTTCAGGGTTGATGTAAAATATTTTTATTTAAAAGCAAAGGAATGGGGTTTGGAGAGATAGCACAGTGATAGGGTGTTTGCCTTGCATGCGGCCGACCCAGTGCAAACCCAGGTTTAATCCCCAGTATCCCATATGGTTCCCAGAACCTGCCAGGTGGGATTTCTGAGCATAGAGACAGGAGTAACCCCTGAATGCCACAGGGTGTGGCCCAAAAATAAAAAAAAATAATAAAAGCAAAAGAATATCTCTGTTTTTGTTTTGTTTTGGTTTGGTTTTGGTTTTGGGGTCACACCTGGCAGCGCTCAGGGGTTACTCCTGGTTCTATGCTCAAAAATCGCTCTTGGCAGGCTCCGGGGACCATATGGGGTGCCGGGATTCGAACCACAGACCTTCTGCATGAAAGGCAAATGCCTTACCTCCATGCTATCTCTCCGGCCCCATATCTCTGTTTTCTAAGAATTTAGCTCTCCTTAAAAAGGGGGGAGGGAACTTACTGACATACTTAGGATACAGAAACAACCCAAATGTCCAGTGAAAGATGAGTGAATAAAGAAGCTGTGATGTATCTACACTATGGAATACTATGCAACCAGAAGGAAGGATGAAATCTGGCAGTTCACTGTAACTCCAGTGGAACTGAAGAGTACCTTGTTAAATGAAGTTAGTCAGAAGAAGGATAAATATAAGATGTTCTCACTTACCTGTGGTATATAGAGTAACATGATAAAGGAATAGAAGGCATTCAAAGTGCCCCTAGATTTACAGAAATGAAAATGCCAAGGAAGGAGGGGAATAGGGCAAAGAAGAGATGAACTAGAGGTAACAAAGGGACATTAGCTAGGAACCTGGTGTGCTTTGATTGCATAACATTGAGATAAATATATACCTCAAAACCATTACAGCCAGCACTATTGTAAATATGTGACCCAAAATACAATAAATAAGCCAAAAATTGAGTCTGTTAAGGAGGTAAAATACGAAGAGGGAACGAACCATGGATCATTGTTGGAGAGGTGCTAATACAAGGAGTGGGTGTGGAGTTGAAATATTGCATGCTTGAAATATATTAGTAATATCTTTATAAATTACAGTGCCTATATAAAGTTTTCAATAAACAAAGTAACACACATAAAAATGATTTAAATTGCAGTAGAGGGAAGAAAGGAGAAAAATTATATAGAATTACCCAAGTATAATTGTGCACATGGTTCTCAAACATTGTACATTGGAACCACCTGGGATACCATTAAGTAGAAATGTCTTGCTTCTGTAAGCAGAGTTGATGAAGGCTTGTTATGTATTATCTATTTTGAGGGAAGTAGAGTGACTGCTTAGTTTCAGGACTTTGATGAGTAATAGAGAAACTGTTCATGTAAAACCCCGCTTAAAAAAAAGAGAGACAAATGCTTCTGATCATCTTTAAGTGTTTTATAGGCAGGTGCAACGAATTCTTCCAACCCGCCAGGCAAGAAGAGCTTTTCCCCAGTTCTTGCTACATCCCCCCAACTTCCTACCTTACACAATCCTACGAAAACAGGACTGTTGATGTAGATACACAGTGGTCCTCAAACTATGGCCCGCAGGCCACATATTGTATTTGTATCTGTTTTGTTTCTTCATTGCAAAATAAGATATATGCAGTGTGCATAAGAATTCGTTCATAAGTTTTGTTTTTACTATAGTCGGACCCTCCAATGGTCTGAGGGACAGTGAACAGGCCCCTGTTTAAAAAGTTTGAGGACCCCTGATAGAGAGTAAAACCATTTGTACTCTCAAAAGGAGTGTTAGATACTATCTTATTTATCTAGTAAATAATATATCTAATACATGTATCTCAGTACATCATATATTGTGTATTATGATGTGCAATACTCATTATATGACACAAATTACTGTACTGTTATATATTTATGTTGTCTAATATATAACATTTTATGTATCATAATACATATATCTAATACATCATATATTTTATATATTCATGATATGCTATAATGTGTAATTAATACATAATATGTTAACATATAAGATATAGTATATCTAATAAAATTTAATACCTCACTTAAGATACTTAGATAATAGAGACTATATCTAATAGATAGTTGTGTCAACAGTATTGCTAGTACTTCATATAATCAGACTTAGAACAGCAGGTATGATGCTTGCCTTTCATTTAGTTAACCTAAGTTTTATCCCTGGCCCCATATATGGTCCTTTGAGCACCACCAGGAACGATCTGTGAGTGTAGAACCAGAGTAAGACTAGAACATCACTGGGTGTGCCTCAAAACAACAACAAAAAAAAAATGAAGAGGAAAAAGAAGAGAAGGAGGAGGAGGAAGTGGAGAGGGAGGAGGAGGAAAGGAGGAGGAGAAAAAGAGAAGAGGAGAAGAGAATAAGAGGAAGAGGAGGAGAAGAACAAGAAGGAGGAGGAAGAGGAAGAAGAAGAAGGAAGAAGAAGAAAGAAAAGAAAAGAAGAACAGAAGAAAAGAAAAGAAAAGAAAAAGACTAAGTGTGGACCGTGAGAGGCACTACTCTCCTTAGCAGTGTTTTATGGGCTCCTGAAGTTGCCTTTGATAGTCTCGTGGGCTCAAGATGTGTTTAAAGTGTTTCATCCACAGAACAGTCCCAGTGAGGGACCAGGACCCACAGACTTTAAGATATTCCCTATGATGCAGCATCTCCACACCCTCCTCTCTAGCTTCTGGCCCAGTCTTCTTCCCTGCTTTCACCTTGAGCTAATAGAGCAGAGTAAGGCCAAGCATTTGCTATGTTGGCTGGCTTCCTTCTGAGACTAAGAACTGAATTCTTGATCAATATTGATCCAGATGCTTATATTGGTGTGGGACATGTGTTCAATAACCCAACTGTGCTGCAATCACTTATTCATGACACTTTCTGGACTAAAACACTATCTGATCTCCAAGTGTGGCTAAAATACTCCCCAAGGGTTAGCAAATTCTTCTAATGGATGTACATGTTCACATATTACTAGCACCACTCTACCTACACCCCTGAGCTATAAATCATACCCTAATATTAAGCCATCAATCTATAGTTATTTGCTGAACATGTCTCCAATTTATGTTTCCTTTAATTGTTCTTTGGTCCTCTTGAGAACTTTCTCTCTATGGGTATACTTTTTCATTCCTTCTTCTAGGTACAAAATCTCAGAATCATCTTTGCCTTCATTTTTCCTTATCCTGTGATAAATTTCTACTATTAATTTCTTTCTTTCTTTCCTTCTTTTATGGCCACACCCTGTGAAACTCAGGGGTCACTCCTGGCTATGCGCTCAGAAATCACTCCTGGGGCCAGAGAGACAGCATGGAGGTAAGGCATTTGCCTTGCATGCAGAAGGACAGTAGTTCAAATCCCGGCATCCCATATGGTCCCCTGAGCCTGCCAGGAGCAATTTCTGAGCATAGAGCCAGGAGGAACCCCTGAGCACTGCCGGGTGTGACCCCAAAACAAAATAAAACAAAACAAAACAAAAGAAATAGCTCAGGGCAGATAGATAGCATGGAGGTAAGGCGTTTGCTTTTCATGCAGGAGGTCATCGGTTTAAATCCCTGTGTCCCATATGGTCCCCCGTGCCTGCCAGGAGCAATTTCTGAGCCTGGAGCCAGGAATAACCCCTGAGCACTGCCGGGTGTGACCCAAAAACCACACACACACACACACACACACACACACACACACACACACACACACACACAAAGAAATAGCTCCTGGCTTGGGGAGCATATGGAATAGCGGGGACTGAATCAAGGTCCATCCTGAATTGGCTGCTTGCAAGGCAAGCACCCTACTGCTGTGCTATCACTACAGCCCCACTATAACCAATTTCTATTTATTCTGTTTGAGTTTGTGTGTATATAGATGTGTGTGTGTGTGTGTGTGTGTGTGTGTGTGTTGGGGACTCTCCCAGTGAAGCTTGGGGACCACATTATCATAGGTTTGAGGACCAAACCTGGGCTTCCCTCATGCAAAGCCTGTGCTCAACTTTATTATTATTATTATTATTTTGTTTTGGGGGGGCCACAATTAGTGGCACTCAGGGGTAACTCCTGGCTCTGTGCTCAGAAATTACTCCTGGTAGGCTTGGGGGATCTATTGGATGCTGAGGATCAAACCAGGTTGGCCACATGCAAAGCAAAACCCCTACCTGTTGTGCCATCACTCTGGCCCTTGTGCTCAATTTATTGAGCTTGCTCCAGCTTCTCTGTTTATTCTTTTCATTCTTTTCTAGAATCTGCTTTTATTTCCCTGGGAGTGTAACTTGCCCTCTACCCCTCTACTACACTTTAGGAGCAGAGGATATTTTCTATGGAAAGAACTACTTTGGAGAGCCTCTCACACAGACACTCCTTCTTGGTTGAGATCGTACTATGTGCACTAGTTAATTGTTCTCTGACTTCATAGATATAGCACTCCCCTCCCAGCTTCTTATGATCAGGGATCAGGAACTATCTCAAAATCCATTGACAAGAGATTCCATAAGATCTTTATGTGTAACTGTGAAAGTGAGATCAATGTGGAAGCTGAGGTCTGCCCCCCACTGGTATTTTGCAATCTCACTGCAGAAAGCCATTACAATCTAGGGACTATAATTAATCTAGGGACCACCTCAAATTTTTCAGAACATGTGTCCTTCTCATGGAAGTTAACAATGTTCTGTACTACTTTTTTTTCCACTAGCAGTGCAGAGGTGAGATCAGTGGGTGCTCCACAACTGGGGATGGGGAAGGAAGACGTAACATAAAATGATAGAAGGGCCAGAGAAAGGGCTCAAGGGCTCTTAGCCTGTCATTTTGCTCTTGTTCTGTAGGTGGCTGAGGCCATGGAGATCATGCTGATAGCGGTGGTGTCCCCGGTCATCCGCTGTGAGTGGCAGCTGGAGAACTGGCAGGTGGCACTCGTGACCACAGTGAGTACAGTATCCTGGCAGGTGAATGAACCCTCTGAGGACCCCAGTGCCCTCTTCTTGGTGTGTGTTAGTTTCTAAAGTACACAGTCTGTGGACACTGGCAACCCATTGAGATGTGTCTTTTCCCACTGAACAAGACCAGAAGGCATTTATTCTCCAGCTTCTAGCAAAATCCCAACTACAATAAATGCATCCAGGAAGTCTTACCCTTTGGGCATTTGAGGGGCTTTACCTGTCAGTACTCATTGACTTTTCTTAGGAATGACCTCTAGTAGTGCTCTGAGGCTCATATGTAGTGTGAAATGCTGGGCTGCATGCAAAGTAAGTAAGTGCCATTTGTTCCTATCCTAGCTCTCCAGCCCCAAAGATAGATTAGTTGGGTTTATTTGTGCTTTCATGAACTTTTACTGTTATTGCAGGTAATTGAGAGATTACTTAGATTATAACCATTCACCAAGTCACCCACAGGGAACTGCTCAATTTTCTAAGAGCCATCAAAAGGTCTTACGAAAGATGACACCCAACTATTAACCCAAAACTAAGGTGTTCCCATCTTCTTCTTTCCCATAAACCTTTTCTTTGATATGTAAAAGCATACCTGAATTACTCTCGACTTTCTTCCACCTGGTGAATGGATACTGGTTTAATAAAAAGAGAGGAGGTCTTGCTTTTGGCTCTGGGAGATACCATAAGAGAGAAGTTACAAGAAGCCAGTGACTCCATTATATTCTCCTAACTGGCTTGGCTTATTATTTCTTTGCCACTACCCTGCTTCTTCAGACCCGTCCACCTAAGAAGTTAGAAACATGCATGTGGAGTGATCTCACAACCCATGAAGTTTTTATTTTACAATTGGCACCTGAATAGGGACCCAAAACTCAGAGACCTGAGAAAACCCCAATAAACAATGGTGAGTTATTTGACCCTTTGGTGGATAATTACCATCACAGCCTCATTGAATTGGACTAAATGTGCAGTGTCCTTCATCAGAGCACTGGAGCGCCTGGCTCCTGTTCAGAATGTGGCAGAGGCCCCTTCAGGTAGGACAGAAGCCAGCAGTGAAGGGGAGAGAGTTGAAAACTCTGAGCAGTGTACCAGAGGCTGAGGTCCACAGCCTTTCTTCTGTCAAATGTGCTTTGTGTGAGGACCTCCACCCTCCGACCTGCAGCAGCTTATCAAGTTCACTGATGGGGTAGAAGACAAAGAGAAAGCCCCATTGAAGGGGGACCAACAGTAGGAAGATGATCGAATCCCCCCAGATTCCAGCCCAGGTACTAAAGGCCTTTCCATCCCAGGAGACCTCAGCAGCCTACTTCTGAAGGTGGCAATGGAGAAGAAGATGGAGATTCCAAGCTCAACTGAGGAGAAGCTGCTTTCAGAACCTCCTGAAACATTCTTCTAGGTTAATTTCTTGACTCTATTTGCATCAGTCATTATATTGCTGGCTAAACTATGTGTTCTGCCTGTATAGATCTTAATAGCTACTCTTTTGTTCTATGCCCCACTGCAAATAAAAAATTTTGTATTCAACTCAAGTGGTTTAATATTAGTTTACAGTTATGGGGAAAGGCATAATGTTAGATTTTAAATAGTTCTCAGCTATCCTAGTGAATGTTTCACTATTACTGTAATGTTTATTGTTTATACTTAGTAACTTATTCTCAAATTATGTCTGCAAAAATGTTCTAATGTCTTTGTCCACAGAAGTTGATGGAAAAGGAACTTGGATACTACAGACTCTTGTTAAAGTGCTCATTATAAGAATGTTTTAGCAAACTTATTTTCAAACTAAATATATCTACAGAAATGTTCTTATGATTTTGTTTAGAGAAGTTTATGGAAAAGAAACTTGGATGTTCTAGACTCGTTATACAGTGCTCAGCATAAGAATGTTTAAGAATTTTCAAATTAAGTGTATCTGCAGAAAGGTCCTAATGTTTATGTTCAGAGAATTCTATGAAAATTTTTATAGTATGTATAAGATAAGATATGGAAAAAGATGATTGTTTTGAAAATGATGTATGCACAATCTAATTTATGATGCATTTACAGCCAACTCTACCCTCTAAAATAGTGTGATTCCCAGGAGTTAGAAAATTTTCTTGCCACCTTATTTACTGCTAAGGATTTTTTTCCTTTTTATTTCCCCAACTTTTACTGTGCCTATGCAAATTAACAGCCACTTTGGGGATTTATTTTACATCTGGTAACAACAGAACAAAACTTATATAAGCTCTTCTAAAAAGTTTTTTTGTTTAAACAGAAAGGGTGAAATTGTTAAGTCACACCCTGCTTTTAGCTAAAACAAAGGCATTCCCCCAGTTTCCTTTCTTTTCACCAAGCCCTTTGACTTGCAAAAGTCCACCTGGATAGGTACTTTTGTCTCTCACCCTTCCCACTCCTGGTAAATTTGCATGGATTTAATAAAGAAAGATCAGTTTGGTTTGGCAGTCAGAGACCACAGGCAATAATCTTCTGACTCTATGACTCTCTCCTGACTGGCTTGTTTTATTAATTCTTCATGATAACTTCTTAGGATCTGTTCACCTGAGGTTGGAAATATGGTGCATGGGGTGATTTCACAACGAGGGGATTGATTTTACACCTTCAAGGAATAAAGTAGGGGATCCTATCTTTATAAAAAATCCTATCTTTGGAGCAAGAGAGGTAGCACAGCTGTAGGGCATTTGCTTTGCAAGCAGCTACCCAGGACTGGCGTTGGTTCGAGTCCCCGGCATCCCATATGGTCCCCCGAGCCTGCCAGGAACAATTTCTGAACACAGAGCTAGGAGTAGCCCCTGAGCTCCACTGGATGTAGCCCAAAAACAAAAAAATATTTTTTTCTATCTTCCTCACTGCCTTAACTGTACTTTACTGGGACTTGTATGCAGTGTTGGTACAGAATTTTCCACTGGTGAGAGAGAAATGCAGTCTCCCTGAAGTGTTCCAGTATGCAGACTGCATTTCTTGTATCCTGCAGGACATTCAAAGACAAGTTTTACACCCAATTATGCATTTTTTAAAAAAAAATTGGGGCCACACCTGGTGACACTCAGGGCATACTCTTGGCTATGTGCTCAGAAATAGCTTCTGGCTTGGGGGACCATAAGGAATGCCAGGGGATCGAGCCATGACCTGTCCTAGGCTAGAGCTTGCAAGGCAGATGCCTTACCTCTAGCGCCACTGCTCTGGCCCTGTCCAATTCTTTTATCTTCATGTCCTTCTTTGAAATTCCTTTATATAACCTTTCATATTTACTCTTTTTGTTTGCTTAAAGCTTTTACTTTCAGAAAAAAGTAAGGGCACAAATAAAAATAAACTCATGTCTTACTTGGATTTGCCATGAAATAATTTAGGTACTTATGTTTGCCTGTTACCATTGAGATGGCTTCTAGGGAGCAGGGAGATCATTCATTGGTTAGGCTTCCTGATTCTAGTTTGACTCCTGGAGAGTCAAACTCCTGCCCCATCCCAATATTTCTGGGTGTAGCAATGGTGGCCTCCAAGCATGGCTAGGGTTGCCCTAGGGCGCCCAGAAACTCAGGTCCCATGCAGTGTCACATTCTCAGCCTTTGCACCAAAACCACTGGCCTGTTGTCTAAGTATCAACTAGGAGTGATATTAAGGGGTTGTATCCCATCTCCACTTTAGAAAGTTTGCTTTTAAAAGTCTCAGCTTGCATATGGAAAAAGGCTGAGTAAGATAGAGAAAACTTTGTTTTATTTTAAATTTAAATGGAAAGGACTGAATTGGGAATCTCACTCAATTAATTAAATGCAAATTTTGCATGCAGGAAGCCCAAGTTTGTTCCCAAGCATTGTATATGGTCCCCTAAGCACTGCTGGGAATGGCCACCAAGCACTGAGCTGGGAGTAGCTACTGAGCTCCCTGGTGTGGAAAGAATGGAAGGAAAAAGAGAAGGAAGAAAAGGAGGAAGGGAGAGAGAAAGGAAAGGGAGGAAGAAAGGAAGTCAAGAATGAGGTAGGGGCCCGGAGAGATAGCACAGCTGTGTTTGCCTTGCAAGCAGCCGATCCAGGACCAAAGGTGGTTGGTTCGAATCCCGGTGTCCCATATGGTCCCCCGTGCCTGCCAGGAGCTGTTTCTGAGCAGACAGCCAGGAGTAACCCCTGAGCACCGCTGGGTGTGGCCCAAAAAAAAAAAAAAAGAATGAGGTAGGTAAGGGAGGAGAGAGGAAGGGAAGGAAAGGGAGGAAGTAAAGGAAGAAGTAAGGAGGAAGAAAAGGAAAGAAGAAACAAAGGGAAGAAAAGAAGGTAGGAGGGAAGGAGGAAGGCAAGGTGAAAGAAGAAGGAAAGGAAGGAGGAAGGAAAGAGGGAAGGAAGGAATCTAAAGAATGATCCACCTGATTAGAGAAGGGCCTGGGTCATTGATCAGAGGGAAGCATTCACTCACCTGCTTCTTCTACTATCTCCACTTGGTGGCAGTGTCCCCTCTGTGAGGTCACCTCTGAAGTCCTGAAGATCTTGACTAAAACTCAGAAGAGCTGGAAAAAGCTCAAGGGACTGAGTACTGGCTTTGTATGTAGGAGGCCTGGGCTAAATCCCTGAGCACTGCTTATGACCCCCAAGTATAGAGCTAGGAATAGTCCCAGGTGTGACCCCAAAACCAAAACTCAAGGGTGACAACCTGTCAATCACTTCTCAAGTCCACATGCTACACTTCCTGTCCACTCCTGGTTATGGAAGAATCCTTAATAAAGTACCTTAAAAGATTATAAACACCCTACTCAGAGCACCATTTCTTCTCACTCCAGATGGTGTTTTTCGGCTACATGGTGTGCAGCATCTTCTTTGGCGTCCTCGCTGACAAATATGGCCGCTGGAAGGTAGGTGAGCCCCGAGGATAATTTGCAATTGTCTTCAATAACACGTGTTAGTGGGAAACACTAACAGGGTTTCACATCCTGTTTCCAGGTTGTCTCCTAGTTTTTGCACTTCTCCCCATTCTAGGCACCTTCCTCCAGGGTCTAGCTAAGGTGGATGAAGGTGTCTTGCGGAACCATAGATCTGGGGGTTCGCAAGACCTTTGTTTTCACTGGCTTTGCTAAGGCTTTGAAACAAAGCCACTTATTCAAGGTCACACACTTACTGAGATTCAATGCGAAATCATTTTTTTTTTGGATTATAAATCCACATGTTTCTTCTAGTCTAATTTCTGAGTAGGAAACAAAGGGAGAAATCACCTCTCACCCCCACCCCAAATGGATAGAAATATATATATGTCAGAGACCAGTTTTCTGGCTATGAGTCTCTCTCTTTATTTCTATTTATTTATTTATTTGTTTATTTATTTATTTAGGGTCACACCCGGCAGCGCTCAGGGGTTACTCCTGGCTCTATGCTCAGAAATTGCTCCTGGCAGGCTCAGGGAACCATATGGGATGCGGGGATTTGAACCACTGACCTTCTGCATGAAAGGCAAATGCCTTAGCTCCATGCTATCTCTCCGGCCCCGAGTCTATTTATATATATATATATATACATATATATATATATATGAAAAAACAATATATAAGTATATGTCTGAAGAAGTAGCAGTGAAGAATTAATAAATATATATTAATAAATATATTTGTATAAACGTATAAAAATATAAAGTAAAAAACAAAACAAAAAACATACCAAATATGGGTCAGAGCGGTGGTGCAAGCGATAAGGTGTCTGCCTTGTGTGTGCTAGCCTAAGACGGACTGCAGTTCGATCCCTCAGCGTCCCATATGGGCCCCCAACCCAGGAGCGATTTCTGAGCACATAGCCAGGAGCAACCCCTGAGTGCCACTGGGTGTGGCCGAAAAACAAAACAAAACAAACAAAAAAAACATAGCAAATAAAGCCATACCAATCTCATCTCAGTCTGTGGTTTTGTATAAAGAGCGTGACGTGAAGTTTCATATATATATAGTGCTCAAAGGTCATTACTGGTAGTGCTTGGGGACCATATGCTGCCAGAGGAACCATGAATTGAACTAGAGCTATCTGCATGTAAGGTGACCATCTTAACCCCAATACTATCTCTTTAGTCAATGACTAAAACTTTGAAATACACAAAATAAATTTATCCACTTTTAAATTAATATGAGAGCATGAGTATCTCAAACATTATAAAGAGAGATGGAGAGATAGCACCGGGGTTTGCTATGTCTATCAGTTGAAATCTTTGTTACCCTGTAATTATCCCAATGGACCTCCAAGGGTCACTTCTTTTTAAAAAATTTTTTTTATTTTAGTTGGTTCTGGCCATAAAATTGCCTTACATTTAATTAGGTAAAATATTCTTTTTTTGGGTATAATATCTATTTAAGCATCATGATTACAAATATGTTTGTAGTTGAGTATCAGTTATAAAAAAAGAGTGCCCCTTTCATTAGTGCAACCTTTCCACCACAATGCCCATCATCTCTCTCCTCCCTCATCCCTTGCCAATCTTCAAGACAGGCATTTCATTTCTCTCACTCACTATCATTGTCATGATAGTTGTTAGTGTAGTTATTTCTGTAACAGCATTCATCACTCTTTTGTGGTAGGCTTCATACTGTGGGCCAGTACTTTCAGCCCTCATCTCTATTGTCTCTGGGTATTATTACAATAAAGTTTTTTATTTTTCTTAAATTCCATAGATGAGTGAGGCTATTCTGTGTGTCTATTTCTTCCTCTGACTTATTTCACTCAGCATAATCCAAAGTAAACAAGACTGATAAGCCAGAGCAAAACTCACAAAGAAAGGGAAAGAGAGAGACTTAGTAAACCGGATTAGAAATGAAAAGGGGTTGGGGCTGGAGAGATAGCATGGAGGTAAGGCGTTTGCCTTTCATGCAGAAGGTCATCGGTCGGTTCGAATCCCAGCTTCCCATATGGTCCCCCCCCCCCCCCCCCGTGCCTGCCAGGAGCAATTTCTGAGCATGGAGCCAGGAGTAACCCCAGAGCACTGCTGGGTGTGACCCAAAAACCACACACACACACACACACACACACACACACACACACACACAAAGAAATGAAAAGGGGGAGATTACTACAGATATGACAGAGATTCAAAGGGTAGCTAAAGACTACTTTAAGAAATTCTATGACACAAAACACGAGAACCTGGAAGAAATGGGTAAATTCTTGGAGTCTTATAATCTTCCAAAGTTGAATCAGGATGATCTAGTGTATTGAAACAGACTCATCACTACTGAGGAAATTATAAAGGGCCACCACACCTGGCAATGCACAGGGCTTACTTCTGAATCTAAATTTTTGTTTTGTTTTGTTTTTGGGTCACACCCAGCAGCACTCAGAGGTTACTCCTAGCTCTGAGCTCAAAAATCGCTCCTGGCAGGCAAGGGGAATCATATGGAATTCGAACCACAGTCCTACATGGAAGGCAAACACTGTACCTCTGGCCCTTCTGGATCTAAATTTAAGGATCACTTCTGGTGGGATTGAGGGGACCATACAGAGTGCCAGGGATAGTGTAACTCTTCGGCTCCTCATAGAAATATTTCTTACATAAATCTTCAACTGGTCATGAAATTTGCTTATACATGGATGGGCATGGAGAATATCATGCTGAGTGAAATGAGTCCAAAGGAAAGGCCTCGATAAAAATGATCACACTCATTTGTGGAATATAAAAACACAAACATAGTATGAGAGTACTAATAATCAAAATAAGACATTAGAAACGAGAATCAGGAGGGCTGGTCCAAGGTAGGAAGTTTTCCACGAAGAGTGGGGGAGTGCATTTAGAGTGGAAAAGGTTCCATTATGAGAATGATAGTGGGAAATGATCACTCTGGACAAGAACTGGGTTCTGAAATAGGTAAAGTGATATGCAGCATACCTTTTCAGTAAGAGTATTGCAGATTACAGTGTCTAAAAGGAAAAAAGGGGGTATTAGACAGAAAAACAGTGTCTGCCATAGGAGCAGGCTGGGATGGGAGTATAACATTAGTGGCAGGGAAATGTGCATTGGTGAAAGGATGAGTGCTGAATTATTGTATGACTGAAACTCAATCATGAACAACTTAAATCATATGAGATACAGAGTTAAAAAATTGTTGACTGTTTCAGTCATAAAATGTTACAATACTCACCCTTTCACCAGTAAACATGAACAACTTTGTGACTGTGTTTATCACAGTCATTCAACTGAAAAAAAAATTTTTTTAGGTGTGTTGCCATCCTCGCCTCATATTGGTGTACTTCTCTCATCGTCCATTTGTTAGTATGAATCAAAAATGGTAAAATTCTCCTACTCTCAAAATCTGCTTTTCAGAAACCTAGCCTATTCAGTTCATTAGAGAACCACAAACATTTTTCCACAAACCTGGTCATAGCTAATTTTCATAGGAAGAACATAAGAACACATTCAACAATTGGAGAGAATGGTAACAGTCCACTTCCTAAAACACTGTGTTTTTTTGTTTGTTTCAAACAATGGGAATTTATTTTCTCACGTTTCTAGAGATTGGAAATCTAAAGTCAATATACCAACATGATCAGGTTGTTAGTTTTTTTTCTTTCAATTTTGAAAAAAATATGTTATTTTACTTTTTTTGGTTTTTATTTGTTTGTTTTTTTGTTTTTGTTTTTGGGTCACACCCGGCAGCACTCAGGGGTTACTCTTAGCTCTATGCTCAGAAATCACTCTTGGCAGGCTCAGGGAACCAAATAGGATGCCGGGATTTGAACCACCGTCCTTCTGTATACAAGGCAAACGTCCTACCTCCATGCTTACCTCACTGGCCCATGTTGTTTACTTTTATCGGTAGCAAGTATATTTGTGAAAATCATCATATCTTCAATAAAGTCATTAATACAATGACAAAAGGTTTAGTAAGCTCTTTTTTTTTTTTAAATATGGAACGCTTCATAAATTTGTGTGTCATCCTTGCGCAGGGGCCATGCTAATCTTCTCTGTATCGTTCCAATTTTAGTATATTGCTGCTGAAGTGAGCACAGTAAGCTCTTTTTTTAAGATAAGAAAAAATAAATCCGGGGCCGGGCGGTGGCGCTGGAGGTAAGGTGCCTGCCTTGCCTGCGCTAGCCTAGGACGGACCGCGGTTCGATCCCCCGGCGTCCCATATGGTCCCCCAAGAAGCCAGGAGCAACTTCTGAGCACATAGCCAGGAGTAACCCCTGAGCGTCACAGGGTGTGGCCCAAAAAATTTAAAAATAAAAATAAAAAAAAAAAAAAAAAAAGGGGGCCGGGCGGTGGCGCTGGAGGTAAGGTGCCTGCCTTACCTGCGCTAGCCTAGGAGACGGACCGCGGTTCGATCCCCCGGCGTCCCATATGGTCCCCCAAGCCAGGAGCGACTTCTGAGCGCATAGCCAGGAGTAACCCCTGAGCGTTACCGGGTGTGGCCCAAAAACCAAAAAAAAAAAAAAAAAAAAAAAGAAAAAATAAATCCAGCAATCCGAGTTCAAATCTCGGTGGAACCTCCAATGTTAAGTCCAGGAGAATGATGTGCCGTTCAAAGACACTAAGACCACAGTCTCATGCAAAAGCAGGGGGGTTATTTTCTTACAAGCATATGCAGGGGCTGTGCTAGAATCCAGCATAAGCCAGAAACTGCCAGCCCCGAGCCATGAGCTTACAAGCTGTATATAGCATTTCAAACAATAGAAAGTTACAGTAGATTGATTTGCTTAAGAAAGTATATGACATCTGGCATTTGCTCAATCACATTTTTGCAAGGTTTAGGTGCAAGCTTAAGAGTTAACATGACCAGGTTAAAACCATGTAGGAACAGAAAGAAAATTAAACTGTAACTGGGTCTACAAGTTCCCAGAATTGTGAAGGGGGGTAGGTGATCAGGGCAGTCAGGAAACTCAGGGGAAACTTTTCCTTTACAATACTTACCCCAGCCCAATGTTTTTTGTGTTCCTGACAGCCCTGGGTGCAGGACAAGAAGAGTTTAGAATCACATGTAACAGTTAGAGTTCCTGAAACTAGAAAGACACCTCACAGGGCTGAATACAAGTTTGTATGGGGATGGGGGCCTGAGTGCCCTTGAGCTCATGATCTCACAAGCCTCCACCATACAAATACTACTTGTAACATCCTTGGAGCAGAGTTAAGTCTCTGAGCACTATTGAATGTGACTCAAAAGTCAAATCCCCTGGGCCCGGAGAGATAGCACAGCAGCGTTTACCTTGCAAGCAGCCGATCCAGGACCAAAGGTGGTTGGTTCGAATCCCATTGTCCCATATGGTCCCCCGTGCCTGCCAGGAGCTATTTCTGAGCAGACAGCCAGGAGTAACCCCTGAGCATCCCCGGGTGTGGCCCAAAAACCAAAAAAAAAAAAAAAAAAAAAAAAAAGGTCAAAGCCCACGAATGAGCAATAGCACAATAGGGCATTTGCCTTGCAAGAGTCCAATCAATTTGCAACAGATCCTGATTCAATTCCCAGCATCCCATATAGTTCCATGAGCCTGCCAGGAGCGATTTCTGAGTGCAGAGCCAGGAGTAGCCCCTGAGCCCCTCTGGGTGTGGCTCAAAACCCAAAAATAAACAAACAAACAAACAAACAAACAAATAAATGTCAAATCCCAAATCTAACCAAACCAAATCAATGTTCAAGTTCCTGCCACCAGGGCGAGAGCTCCCTGCTGGACAGTTTTGCCATAGGAATCAGTGTCATGGCCTGTTTGGTTTGGACACTAAGGGAAACCTCAGGGTCCCTGAGGAAGACAGTTGGCAATTGGGAAACAAGTCAGACAATCAGAAGTGGGATTCAAATTCTGTTCAATTCATTAAATGTTAAAGCTATAATACTTACGATACTTATAAATACTTATAAATTTCTTGGCAAAGTATCATAGTTGCAGACATAATTATTAGTTCTTACACTGTACCAAGCAAAATGCACAGGGCAAGCTGTTCCAGACAAACTATTTTTATCTTTACCGACCCAGGGCAGCTTCCAGTTTCTATGTGGCTTCTGCTATCTTGTCTGAAGTTTTTGCTAGCAAGATCAGTTTTCAAAGACTGGTGGTTGTTTTTGTTTGTTTGTTTGTTTTTTATTGTTTTGGCCTTGTTCCAGTTAACGCATGCTGAGCTGAGGCCTGAAATATTAACCCTTAATATGACTGCATTTAGGCTAATAGCAAAGCTAGGGTTAAGGGGTGTTAATACTTTTGTAAGACTAATACAAAAATTGCTTGAGCATACACAACTGCTCATGACAGAGTGGGTTTACAGAAATCTGAGTGGTCTTTAAGAGTGGTTCAAAGAAATGTCCTTAGGATGCTAGTGAAGTTATATTATGTTCAAATAAAATTTATGCCACATCCCCTATCAGTTTCCCATTTTCCCAAGTGCCTCATGGACAAGCGGCCAAGGTCTCTCAATACTTTTTTTAATATATATTTTATTTAAACAACTTGATTACATGCATGATTGTGTTTAGGTTTCAGCAATGTAAAGAACACCACCCATCACCAGTGCATTCCCATCTTCAATGTCCCAAATCTCCCTCCTCCCACCCTACCCCCACCTGTACTCTAGACAGGCTTTCTATTTCCCTCATACATTCTCATTGTTAGGATAGTTCACAATGTAGTTATTTCTCTAACTAAACTCATCCCTGTTTGTGGTAAGCTTCATGAGGTGGGCTGTAACTTTCAGCCCTCCTCTCTTTTGTGTCTGAAAATTATTATTGCAAGAATGTCTTTCATTTTTCTTAAAACCCATAAATGAGTGAGACCATTCTGCATCTTTCTCTCTCTCTCTGACTTATTTCACTCAGCATAATGTACATCCATGTACAGGAAAATTTCATGACTTTATTTCTCCTGACGGCTGCATAATATTCCATTGTGTATATGTACCTCAGTTTCTTTAGCCATTCATCTGTTAAAGGGTATCTTGGCTGTTTCCAGAGTCTTGCTCTGGTAAATAGTGCTGCAATGAATATAGGTGTAAGAAAGGGATTTTTGTATTGTATTTTTGTTTTCCTAGGGTATATTCCTAGGAGTGGTATAGCTGGGTCATATGGGAGCTCGATTTCCAGTTTTTGGAGGAATCTCCATATTGCTTTCCATAAAGGTTGAACTAGATGGCATTCCTACTAGCAGTGGATAAGAGTTCCTTTCTCTCCACATCCCCGCCAACACTGTTTGTTCTCATTCTCTGGGTTGTGAGGTGGTACCTCATAGTTGTTTTGATTTGCATCTCCCTGATGATTAATGATGTGGAGCATTTTTTCATGTGTCTTTTGGCCATTTGTATTTCTTCTTTGTCAAAGTGTCTGTCCATTTCTTCTCTCCATTTTTTGATGGGATTAGATATTTTTTTCTTGTAAAGTTCTGTCAATGCCTTGAATATTTTGGAGATTAGCCTCTTATCTGATGGGTATTGAGTGAATAGTTTCTTCCACTCAGTGGGTCACTATTGTATCCTGGGCGCTATTTCCTTTGAGCTTCAGAAGCCTCTCAGATTAATATATTCCCATCTGTTAATCTCTGCCTTCACTTGCTTGGAGAGTGCAGTTTCCTCCTTGAAGATGCCTGTAGTCTCAATGTCCTGGAGTGTTTTGCCTACGTGCTGTTCTATATATCTTATGGTTTTGGGTCTGATATCGAAGTCTTTAATCCATTTGGATTTTACCTTCATACATGATGTCAACTGGGGGTCTAAGTTCAATTTTTTGCAAGTTGCTAACCAGTTGTGCCAACACCACTTGTTGAAGAGGCTTTCTTTGCTCCATTTAGGATTTCTTGCTCCTTTATCAAAAATTAGGTGATTGTATGTCTAGGGAACATTTTATGAGTATTCAAGCCTATTCCACTGATCTGAGGGCCTGTCCTTATTCCAATACCATGCTGTTTTGATAACTATTGCTTTGTAGTAAAGTTTAAAGTTGGGGAAAGTAATTTTTCCCAATGATTGCTTTAGCTATTCTAGGGTGTTTATTGTTCCAAATGAATTTCAAACGTGCCTGATCCACTTCTTTGAAGAATGTCATGGATATCTTTAGAGGGATCGCATTAAATCTGTACAATGCTTTGGGGAGTATTGCCATTTTGATGATGTTAAACCTGCCAATCCATGAGCAGGGTATGTGCTTCCATTTCTGCATGTCCTCTCTTAATTCTTGTAGCAGAGTTTTATAGTTTTCTTTGTATAGGTCCTTCATATTTTTAGTCAAGTTGATTCCAAGATATTTGAGTTTGTGTGGCACTATTGTGAAAGGATTGTTTTCTTAATGTCCATTTCTTTCCTATTATTATTGGTGTATAGAAAGGCCATTGACTTTTGTGTGTTAATTTTGTAGCCTGCCACCTTGCTATATGAGTTTATTATTTCTAGAAGCTTTTTGATAGAGTCTTTAGGGTTTTCTAAGTAGAGTATCATGTCATCTCAAACAGCAAGAGCTTGACTTCTTCCTTTCTTATCTGAATTCCCTTGATATCTTTTTCTTGCCTAATCGCTATAGCAAGGGCTTCCAATGCTATGTTGAATAGGAGTGATGAGAGAGGACAGCCTTGTCTTGTGCCAGAATTTAGAGGGAAGGCTTTTAGTTTTTCTCCATTGAGGACAATATTTGCCTCTGGCTTGTGGTAGATGGCCTTAACTATATTGAGAAAGGTTCCTTCCATTCCCATCTTGCTGAGAGTTTTGATCAAGAATGGGTGTTGGACCTTATCCTTGATACCTAAACCAGACAGAGATGCTAAAAAAAAAGAAAGAAAGAAAGAAAGAAAGAAAATTACAGACCAATATCGCTGATGAACACAGATGCAAAGATCCTCAACAAAATCCTGGCAAATAGGATTCAATGCCTCGTTAAGAAGATCATCCACTACGATCAAGTAGGTTTCATCCCAGGAATGCAAGGCTGGTTTAACATCTGTAAATCTATCAACATAATACACAACATCAACAACAAGAAAAATAAAAATCATGTGATCATATCAATAGATGCAGAGAAAGCATTTGATAAGGTCTCTCAATACTTAGTGCCCTCCCTTGTGGGTATGGCAGTTAAGGCATCTCTAGCCTAACGCCTCCTTTAACTGTGGCCTCAGGATCAGAATTTCTAACACAGGGTGGTTGTGGCAAATTTAGTGTGTCTAGGAGTTAGAACTTGGGCTATTCTGATCAGTGTTCATGGGAGACCAGTGGGCTTGCATCAGACCAGCTCATCTGCAACACACATAGGAATAAAGGTAAAGTCACCTTCAGGATGCTAGAGGATTAGTACAGCAGGTAGGGCATTTACTCTGCAAGTGGGCCACAGAGTTTGATCCCTGCCATCTCATCTAGTACCCCCTGATCTCAACCAGGAGTGATTCCTGAGCACAAATCCAGGTGTAAGTCCTGAGCATCACTGGGTGTGACTCCAAAATAAAACAAACAAAAAAACCCAACAACAAACCAAAATCCATTTTTAAACATTAGCTTTTCTCCTGAGCACCCCATTCATGTAAGTCCCACTAATGTTTTCTTTTATTTATTGCTTCAGATTTTGTTCCTCTCATTTGTGTGGGGTGCCTACTTCTCCTTGCTGACATCCTTCTCGCCCTCCTACACTTGGTTTGTCTTCTTGCGGGCCATGGTGGGCTGTGGTGTATCTGGACACGCACAAGGGTAAGGTCTTCAAATAAAGGACATTGTGCGGGAGGCTACGTGATACTCACACATACACTCTGTGTCATCAACTCATAGTATTGTTGAATTGTAAACTGGTAAATCACTCCAGAAAATTCAAAATTTTCAGCCTTCAAAAATATTAAGTCAGCAAACAAATACACTGGTTGTTGATATATTGGAGCTATTTATTTATCAAAATTATGTTTAATAGTGAGGCTAGCCAAACTCTAAACAGAGAGCTTGGGGTAACTTTTTTTTAAAACCCTATGAGTTTGGGGCCAGAGAGATAGCATGGAGGTAGGGTGTTTGCCTTGCATGCAGAAGGACAGTCATTTGAATCCCAGCATCCCATATGGTCCCCTGAGCCTTCCAGGAGCCATTTCTGAGTGTAGAGCCAGGAGTAACCCCTGAACGCTGCCGGATGTGACCCAAAAATCAATAATAAATAGATAAAATCCCTATGAGTGATCATTATTTTTCAGATGAACAATATTTTGATCAGAAGATTATCAAAAAACACTAAAGATCACAAAATATTACTAATTAGTTCATTTCTTTATTACTAATTATTATTATTAATATTTTGCCACACCTGGTAGTGTTTGGGGTTATTACTAGTTTTGCACTCAGCTTCTAGGGGGATAGAAGTTGGCAATTAAGAATCACTGATGGACTCACTGTATATCTGAAATTAAACTATGAAGGACTTTGTAGATCACAATAGTTTCAATAAAATATAAAACTTTTAGAAAGGATCATTGGGGCCCGGAGAGATAGCACAGCGGCGTTTGCCTTGCAAGCAGCCGATCCAGGACCAAAGGTGGTTGGTTTGAATCCTGGTGTTCCATATGGTCCCCCGTGCCTGCCAGAAGCTATTTCTGAGCAGACAGCCAGGAGTAACCTCTGAGCACAGCTGAGTGTGGCCCAAAAACCAAAAAAAAAATCCATAGCTTTGGGCCCGGAGAGATAGCACAGCGGCATTTGCCTTGCAAGCAGCCGATCCAGGACCAAAGGTGGTTGGTTCGAATCCCGGTGTCCCATATGGTCCCTCATGCCTGCCAGGAGCTATTTCTGAGCAGACAGCCAGGAGTAACCCCTGAGCACAGCCGGGTGTGACCCAAAAACCAAAAAAAAAAAAAAAAAAAAAAAAGAAAAGAAAAAGAAAGGATCATTGATGGCAATCATTGAGGTGTCGAGGATCAAACTTGGATTGACCACATGCCAGGCAAGTACCTTACCAGCTGTACTATTTCTCCAGCCTTCAATTTAGTTCATTTCTTGAAAATTTATTGGAAGATCCCTGCTAGCTAGCTCTGTCAATCCCCATACTTGAGCACCACCGTGGCAAGGGGCCCAGCTTCACAATTTCTAATGTGTGTAGTCACTTATTCGGCCACACAATAGACCCTAATTTCATACTACCCACAACCCTATAGGACCCTAGCAAATCCAATTCGGTAGATGCCCAGATGCCCACAAGCTCCATGAGCAAAAACAAGATCTGAGAGGGTTCAAACAGCACCAACCAATTCAGTGAATCCTCAGACTTTAAAGTCCTCGAGGACTTTAGTGACACCATTGTGAGGAAGAGCTGAGTTTATCTACCAGTACCTGCACACATTAGGAACAATCATGTCCAAGCATTTCTTGCCTGTGTTGAAGATAGTGGGTCTGTGAATTTCCCAAGCAGGGGTGAGTAAGATAGACACTCACCATTGATCTTTCTTCCATGCTTCCACAGTGTTGTGCACCAGGTGGGAAAGCTGCTCCATGGATGCTTCAGCTTTTGGGGTTCCTCCCTTAAATTACAAGGAATCCCTTGAGTTTTTCCCTCCTGGGTGCCTGGGAGCAAGTTATCTTGGGAATATATTACGAGGTTTCAGCACACCTAATTATTACTTGGAAGTATTAAGGGACCAATGATTCTTCTTTGGGGCATAAAGTAAGACATCACTGAGCTTTGCTGGTCCAGGGGGATCGAAGGTAGGCACAATTTTTAACTTCTACCCCCCCCTTCCTGCAGGATACCCAGGATACAGTAAATAGGTTTCATCTTGTCTCACCCCTAGTTAATAACCAAGGTTACAAGGGAACAATGGAAAACTGATGGAATATGACACCATTTATCTAGTCACAAGATTAATTTGCTTAACTGGAAACTGAGACTCAGATTGTCCCCATTAGTTGGGGGAAACCATTTACTTCCTCTTGGTTGTATTTTAATTTCTCAAGTATATTTACTATCTCTAAGTTATCTGTCCAAAATGGACTATTTAAAATATTTTAAAACATATATTTCAATATTTTATTTTTCTAATAATATCTTTATTTAAGCACCATGGTTACAAACATGTTTGTAGTTGGGTGTCAGACATCAAAGTCATTTTTATGGTTAAAAATATTGAATTAAATATTAAATATTAACTTTTGTCTTCTAAATAATTTAGAAAGGTAATCAAAGCTAGGCAAACATTTTTCAAAGGAGATTCCCAAGAGTATCACCCACTTCTCTTAGCAATAGAGACGAGTTGGAGGATAAATAACTTTGACTCTTCTCAACTTGGGAATAAGAATAAAAAAGAAAGAATAATTTTCACCCCTGTGTGACCTTACGGCTGACTATTCTCTTGCGGGGGAATTAGTTCTAATGGGATCTTATGTAGGATTGTTTAGGAATATTGCTTTTTGTCACACACACTAACACATACTATCACACTTAGGGCACAGATGCATGAATTTCTCCCCCACAGTAGCCAATTCTCTGATCCCAGCTGGATATCCCTGTTCTGACTAGAACCAGGATAAACCCAGACTCTGACCTGATTTCAGATAGTCTCAGATTATCCACAAATTCTTTCTGGTTTGACTATAAATGGAAATTCCCAGGAATATTTACTCAGGTTTGATGGTTTGCTGGGGTGCTGATAGAATCCAGAAGGAATTTACTTAGAGTTGTGAATAGATGACTTTAAAAATGTTTGTTTTGAGGGCTGAAGCGATTAGCACAGGGGTAGGTGTTTGCCTTGCACAAGGTCAACTGGGTTTGATCCCTGGCATCCCATATGGTCCTCTGAACCTGCCAGGAGTGATTTCTGAGTGCAGAGCCAGGAGTAACCCCTGAGCACTGCCAGGGGTTACTGGGCCAAAAACAACAATTTTATTTTATTTTTTTTAGAGTTGCACTCAACTGAGCTCAGGGCTTATTCCTGACTCTGTGCTCAGGGATCACTCCCTGGCGTTATTTAGCAGATCAGACATGGTACCAGGGATGGAACTGGAGTTGTCTATGTATAAGGCTAGAGTCTACATACCTATATCCTCTTTCAGGTTTGATTGCAAAGTTTATTTGAAAGCCCAAAAACGCAAATTAATGAACTGATAGAAGGTGGTGTCCAGTAGTCTGTTCTTTTCCCCCCAGTGAAGGTGTCTGTATTTTGGAAAGTCTTATGTAAGACTTATCAGAGATACATGTTGGTTCACTCCTATCCAGCATCTCTTCCATGTTTGGAAGACAAGGGATAGAATGAAGTTCTAAGCACCTGATCACAGCTTGGTCTTTCTGGATTTTTAGCGAGGAGCTTTCTAGCATTACTACATGACAATGAAAGATCCTTCTCCAACCCAATATTCCCAGGGTTTAGGAACCTGGTCAAACATGAGCAGAAATCAGGGGCAGAAGTCAAAGTACCTTTTAAAAAATGTATTCAGAGAGAGTGCACATTGCCTTGCATGTGGCCAACCCATATTTATTCCATGGAACCCCATATGGTTTCTTGAGTATTGTCTGTGTATAGATCCAGGAGTAATACCTGAGGACCTTTGGGTTAGGCTCCAAAACCATAAAAATATAAAAAAATATATAAAATTATAAGACTAAAAGTATTACTCCATAATGATGTAGGTCTATACTATCTAAGCTATTTGTACCCATGACAAGAAAAAGGAGGATTTTAAAAAAGTTGTTTGGCTTGATTTTATAAGAGCAAAATGATTGTGTCTTTTCCCATCCTTCATGTTTAGGCTCATCATAAAGACTGAATTCTTGCCGACAAAATACCGAGGCTATATGCTCCCTTTGTCTCAGGTAAAGTCCTTTGATCCTGTAGAATATGATGATGTACATGGGTTTTCTTCTGGCTGATTGTTGATTTTGGGGCTATACTAGGTAGTGTTCAGGACTTATTCCTGGCTTTGTGCTTAGGGCTCATTCCTAGTGGTGCTCAGGAAACTATATATGATACTGGGAATCAACCCAGGGTCAGCTGGGTGCAAAGCAAGCTCTAGGCTTATTGTACTGTCTCTTTGGCCAAATTGCCAAATTGCTGATCATTTTTTTTTTGTTTTTTTGCTTGTTTTGTTTTTGTTTTTGTTTTGGGGCCCTGTTTAGTGGTGCTCAGAGGTTACTCCTGGCAGGCTCAGGGGACCATATGGGATGCTGAAGATTGAACACAAGTCGGCCACATACAAGGCAAATGTCCTACCCATAGCTTTGGTACCTGCTGATTGTTTTTTGATGTCAATAACAACAAAAATTGAAAACAATATCTCAAAACCAGACAACATCCCAGAATGCTTTTCCTGGTTGACAGATGCTCAGGAATGCAGGTAAGCTGATCTGTCCCAATCTCTGAGGTGCAGGGAGGCACACAGCTGCTCTTCTCCCAGCACCATCCTGACCCTGTAAAGTCTGTATGTCCATGACTAGTTTGTATAAATGGTGAATGTGGCATATGTCCCTTCTTATAGCTAAGCCACTGATCCAGGTGTGAAGATCCTTCCAAGTCTTCTTCAGATCCTGCTGACTTTTCATAAGAACTTCTGCTCAAAAATATATGCCACTCTAGGCCAGAGTGATAGCACAGCAGTAGGGCATTTGCCTTGCGCATGGCCAACCTGGGGCGAACCCAGGTTTGATACCATATAGTCCCTCAAGCCTGCCAGGAGCAATTTCTGAGTGACAAGCCAGGAGAAACCCCTTAGTGCTGTCGGGTATAGCCCAAAAGCCAAAAACAAAACAAAATAAAATATGCCAGTCTAGATACCCTGAGGGCCAAGCTTAAGAGTACCGAACATGGTGAAGGGGGGGGGGGTGTTCTTTGTATGACTGAAACCACACTACAATCACAGTGTTTAAAAAAAGAAATTAAAAATAAAGTATAGAACAGTGCTCGCTTCAGCAGCACATATAATAATAGGGTACAGAGCCTGTCTTGTTTTTTTTTTGTTTTTTTTTTTTTTTGGTTTTTGGGTCACACCCTGTGACGCTCAGGGGTTACTCCTGGCTATGCGCTCAGAAGTTGCTCCTGGCTTCTTGGGGGACCATATGGGACGCCGGGGGATCGAACCGCGGTCCGTCCTAGGCTAGCGCAGGCAAGGCAGGCACCTTACCTCCAGCGCCACCGCCCGGCCCCCAGAGCAGGTCTTGTATGCAGCCAACCCTATTCAAATTCTAGGCATTGACGGTGGTGCCCAGGGCTCACTTGTGAGCACAGTGCCAGGAATTGCCCCTAAGCTCTGCCAGGTATAGCTTCAAACCCACCCCACCCTCAACTAATATTGACTTATTATTTGCCTCTCCGAGGGTACATCAAACATTACTTAGCGGGAAATTACATGATGCCATGCCAGACATCAAATCTGGGGATTACGTCAGGTCCATCTATTGATTTAACAATTGTTTGATCATTGCACTATTAAAATCTTTTTCAAGGGTCCGTGGGTCACTTGTAGTGTCAGGTTACAGGCTTTGTTAGTCTCTGTCTGAGCTGAGGTCACCCAAACTTGCTGCTGTGACATTACTTCTTTCTCTTAAAGTCTCTAGCATTTGTGGAACCATGTCTTTTTTTTTTTTTTAAGAGAATGCTGTGGTAGTAAAATAGTTACCCCTTAATCTGCACCTCCAAAGCCTTTTATCATCACTTCACCTCTGTGCTCTGACACGAAGCTTTCTTTCTTCTCCCTCTCTTAGAATTATGCAGTTCCCAGCCATGGGCCTGCCCACTGTGAGGGTCATGTTATTTAGTAATAAGAAGTCCTCTTAGAGATATTTTCTTTAGTGCCAGAGCAAAGTGTGGTGCAATAGTCACACTGTCAAAGTTCAGGTGAAGAAATGAAAACTAAACATAGCCTTGTGCTTTGCTTCATGGCTGGAAGATGATAGAAGAAACCAATCTTTCTGACTTTTTGGGTGCCTTTTGGCTTACAAGTCAGTACCTGAATTATTGTTTCCTATTCAAGGGAAAGACCTTTGGATCAGACCTTTTTTATCAACCCCCATTTTAAATGCTATTTTGGTGGCAGGAGACCCCTTGAGTTTGGTGAATGCCTGCTTCTAAGAACATGGAGAAGTGGGCCGGAGTGTTAACCTAAGGTTAGGATTAGGCGGTAGGGCGTTTGCCTTGCACACTGCAGACCTGAGACTGACCCAGGTTCGATCCCCAGCATCCCATATGTTTCTCCATGCCTGCCAAGAGCTATTTCTGAGTGAAGAGCCAAGAGTAACCCCTGAGCACAACCAGGTGTGGCCCTAAAACAAACAAAACAAACAAACAAACAAACAAAAGAACACAGAGGAGTAAAGTGACATTTCCAAGTCATGGAGGGAGGCCTGGTGGAAGTCCATGGGAACCGCTGGCTTTGTCATGGATATCTTTGACTACAGAGATTATTCCTGCTGGCCTGGCAGGGCCGCAGTGGCTCTTGGGGTGAGCACTGGTCTCTGAGCTCTGCTCTTCTATAGGTTTTCTGGCTTGCTGGTTCCCTGCTCATCATTGGTATGGCTTCAGTGATTATCCCCACCATCGGCTGGCGCTGGCTCATCCGAATTGCCTCTATTCCTGGCATCATTCTCATCATGGCCTTCAAGGTAACCTGTCTGCCTCATCTCTGCTCCCCTCCTTTAATCATGCCTACATTTCAGCCAGTGTGGGGAGGCCTTGGGATGGGGCTGAGTTCCAAGTCACTGAAGAAACTGAGTCCTGAGTTCCAAGTCACTATCACTGAGGCCACGATAGTGCAGATGTTGGGAAAACAGCAGGTCGGCTGGAATAGCTCAGGTGAGGGAGCTGAGATGGGCAGTAGGCAGGCCAAGAAGATAGGCCAGATTTCAAGGATTCTGAGGACCAGCGGTCCTGGCAGTGAGGAGGAGGTCACATGCCAGGCTGAAGGAACTCAAGGATAGAAGGGGATGAAAGAGTCCAGAGAAGCAGCTGGGAAGTGTGGAACTCCCAAGGGGAAATTAGAAAATGCCCACAGACATGAGAATGGGGGCAGGGCATTGCTAAAGGGGGGCTTCTCTTAGGGTGCCCCTGGCCTCGTAATCTTGATGCAATATAAAGCACATAGCTGGAAGGGTCAGGATGATTGTTTGAAATTGCTTGGAATTTTTTTTGAGTGTGGGGTTTAGACTGCTTGGCCTGGCCTGGCCTGGCCCTCAGTAGACATATGCTCTTATGCCAGAGTCCAGCTTCTCTTCTGCCCCCATTCTTGAGTTCTAGGATTCCCACTGAGGGGTGGAGGCCGTGAGCAGTGACTGGGGCCTGGCCACAGCTGGTCCTCAGACAGCGCTGATCATTCAGCATCCTTTCAATGTTACACTGCTCAGGGAAAAATCCACTACTTGATTCAGTGCTGATCCTGTGGATCTGTATATTCTGGGTCTGTATAAGGTTCATGAGTCCTGAGGGGATGTGTGCAAGTCTTGGGCGGGTCTGTACTGAGGGTATGTGACTGTATGTGCAAGCCTGAGTGCATGTGAAAGTGTGTGGGTATATGTGTTTGAGTACGTGTGAGTATCTGAATGAATTGTGTGAATATGTAATTCACTGTCATCTTGGTCCAGACACTTCAGGGAATTCTTGGGGTTCCCAGGAAAGTGGGCGCAGGGTTCGGCAAAAAGCAAAGCCACGCTCAGTTGTGGAGGTGAATCTGAATTGTGTGTCTTTATTGAATGCTTATAGGGATGTAGTTAAGCATAATTTTACATGTGAGAAACTACCTATATCTGCTTTCCTGCAAGGTTAAAATATTGTACTGGGGCTGAAGCAATAGCGCAACAGTAGGGAGTTTGCCTTGCACGCTGCCGACAGAGAACGGACCTGAGTTCAATCCCCGGTGTCCCATATGGTCCCCTAAGCCAGGAGCAATTTCTGAGTGCATCACCAGGAGTAATTCCTGAGCCTCACCAGGTGTGGCCCAAAAACCAAAAAATAAAGTAAAAAATTATACTTTCTTGTTAGTAAAAAGCATATCAGTACATACTGTTTGATATGTAAGTTTCTTCACAACAAACAATTCACAGGCCTTTAGTGTGAGTTACAAACCTTCCGAATGATAGGCTCTAATTTAAAGACAGAGAAGAGTTGAGCCAGAGGCTTCTCTGGTATCCAAAGAGCAAATTTTAACATCTGAAGATTTTTTACTCCCAGGCCAGACCCTTGGTGTCAATTCTGATATAAATTAAAAGATTAGCAAGTTTTCCAGGTGTTCTTATGAAGGTTCCTTTCATCTGAGTGAGCAGACTGCTTAAAGATGCAGAACATCTTTTAAAAGACTAACTTCATTTTGAGGATTACAAAGTTCTTTTTATGTTTCTCTTGATGCTGACTTTCCCAAGTAAAGTGGTATTTAATCAAGGCCATATTTGTGTGTACTAATTTTGTTATCCAGGGGCATCTGGAGGTAAATGCTCAAATATATACATACTTAGCACAGCAGCAGAGAGATTCTTATTAGGCCAAATAAACATTTGCAACTATTACTAAGCTTTAGAAATGCCACCCTCCCTTTTCAAGGAAGCAGCCTCTCTTTGAGGTCTTTTCTCAGCCATTCACACTGGGGGAGCCCATTGGGCCTTCTGACTTTTATTTGTTTTGGGGCCACACCCTGCAGCATTCAAGTGTTACTCCTGGCTCTGTGCTCAGAAATCGCTCCTGGCAAGCTCGGGGGACCATATGGGATGTTGGGAATTGAACCCAAGTCCATCCTGGGTCAGCCGCGTGCAAGGCAAATTCCTTACCACTGTGCTATCTCTCCAGCCCCAGGCCTTCTTGTTTGAACTTTCCTTAAACTGTGGCAGTAGTAAGTATGTCCGTGTGTCTGAGTGCATTAAGTGCGTGTTAGTGCGTGAATATATGTGAGTGAGCATATGTAGGTGAGTGAATTGTGTGAATGCATTGTGAGTGCATGTGAGTGAATATGTGTGAATGTTAATGTGAGTGCATGCTTGTAGGCGTATGTCTGAAACTGTATGTGAGTGCATGTTGATGCTAGTCTATGAATAGGGTGTGGGAGTGTCTGTGTTTGTGTGTGTGAGTGCAATTTTGTATGTGAATGCATGTTTGTGTTTGTACAAACATGTATGAGTTTATGTCTGTCTGTGGTTTGTGAATTCCTGTTTGTTATGTGTGATTGCATGTTTATATGTGAGTCCCTTTTTGTGTGTGAGAGTAAATATGCGAGAGTGGTGAATGAGTGAGTGAAATGTGTCTGAGGTGGAGGGATTGTCCTCTTAAGGGTTTTGTTTTGCTGTGTGTCCTGACCTACCAGGATAGGCTTTTGCTTGCTGTGATCCTGAACTGAAAAGAAACTGCTTAGAAACAAAATGAAGGAATGAATAAGAATAAATGATTATTTAATAGAAGAAGTATTTCGGGTCTTTATTTAGATGGTTGTGTGTGTGTGTGTGTGTGTGTGTGTGTGTGTGTGTGTGTGTGTGTGTGTGTGAGACAAGATATAGTCTATGGCAGCGTTTTCAACCACTGTGCCGGGGCACACTAGTGCGCCGTGAGCTATTGTCTGGTGTGCCGTGGGAAAAATTCCAATTTCTTTTTTTTATATAAAATCATTTAATAATTTAATTACATAATTACATTTTCAATTTATTTACTTTATTTGTTAATATAACTTTTATTTTAATCATAGTGGCTTACATATTGTTCACAGTAATATTCCAGGTACATATTAACATTGAATCAGGGGAATTCCCATCACCGAATTGTCCTCCCTCCACCTCCATTACCATCCAGCCTCCCATATCCAACAACCTCATCCCAGGGGGTGCTAGAATGAGTGGTTCCCTCTGTGTCTAGTTTATTACTTAGTGATCTTATAACTGTTTGGTCTTGGTACCTCCATTACTTCCCCCTCTAATTGAAAGGCGGGACTAGATAGTTCAAGTTGTGTGGTTTTATTTGAGGAAGAGATAAGTAATAAAATGGGTAAAAATCAACTACACCGACAATGGGCAGAGTCCTTCTAGAGGCGCTCATCCTCAGTTTGAGAGACTAAGGGGAAAAGAGAAGGTGAAACACCACAACCGTTCAAAAAGAAGTATCAAATAAGATATCCAGAGAGCACTGCAGCAATAAAGATATGCACCACATAATTGCCATGGTCTTGAGATAAAGAACATGACAGAGTGCAAAAAGGAAGAAGAGAAAAGAAGAAAGAAAAAGTAAATATATAAATAAACAAGTGGACAACTACTTCAATGTCCACCCCAAGACAAAGAAATCGATAAAAATAGATAAAAGAAAGGAAAAAAGATTATTTTTTGCTTTTTTGTCTCTCCTTTTTTTCCCCCTCCTGCATAGGCACAGTAAATATTGGGGTCATTCGAAAAGGGAATCCCCTTGGCCTAAGAGATACAGGGTTTCTCCACCCTTGGAGTATATTGTTCATGAGATTATCTATAGACTCTTTTCAAATTCATTTACTCTCCCCTTGGTGCTTTTGTGGTGTATGGGAGACTTTTGCTCCGATCTGGATGATAAAATCAGAGCTCCATATCTAGAAATCTCAGTCTCTGCACAGGTTAGGAGTGGAACTTACGATGAAGTCTTTCTTTGTGATTTTAGGAGTTCTGTTTCCTCAATGTCATTTTAATCTGTCTTCTGTGTTTGGTGGTCTTGGCCCTTGTGCTGAACCTCAGATGGAGTCTGGAATATCGTCTTTCATTATGTTTCCAGAAGACCCATTCAGTTGCAATTGCCTCAGTCAGGTTTCTGGAATTAGAGATCATGGTTGTTGTGCAGGTCGTAGAACAAACCTTAGACTAGGGCTTTCTTATTGGTCCCAGAATACATACTGCCCAGTCATAGTTCTATCAGCCAGTCATCTGTAGATCACGTTCTTGGCTTTTGCACAGCCCAAAGTGTGACAAGTTTTCTGATTTTGATTTATCGTTAGTTGGTGAGGTAGGATAACCTGTTCTTATGTCCATTTGTTCCCAATTTCCTCATTGTCAGGATATCATATTAGAGCTCGCACATGTTGGTGTTCGAGCAGTTTTCAGGATGTCACAGATGGGATTTGGTTCCTGTAGCTGTTATGAAGAACTGTGACATTTCTATGTCTGGGATTCAGGGTTCAAGGCTGGACGGTCGGTGTCTAATCTCCTGGAGTCTAAGATGGGTCCACATGACATATTTTCAAGGTGGGAGATTCCCCTGTATTGTAAATAAGTATGAGTTTTTATCCCTAGTAGATAAGAGCTTGTTCATATACGCGAGCTTTCCCCTTTCTTAGTGTGCCTTTGCAGTAAGAAATGGTGCTTCATTATATTGCCGGTGCATTTGGGGGTGGAAAGAGAAGAACAGAGAAACAAGTCACTCACCCCAAAAAAATGAGAATATAAATAAAAATATATTTGCTCACATATGTATAAAGAAAAATGATTTAAAAAATGAAATAAAAAATAAAGAGGTAGTGTTATACAGGTCTTATACTTAGGATGGAAGTATAGGTTTCCCCATTGACTTTTGAGATTTTCTTGTGGGGTGTGGGTTCCCAGGTGCCTTTTCATCACACACCCTGCCCTTCTTGAGATTGGTAAAGGATTTGCGGCAGGGGGGTCTTCGGAAGAGTTCTTTCATTGGGAGTCCTTTTAGGGCTAAGTCTGGTATCCAGCAACAGTCCATATTAGGAAGAGTTTGTAGGGAGGGCTATACAGCATGGGTCCACAGGGGTTTTGGTTCTTTTCCTGCCGGGGATGAGGTGTAGGTTTGAGTGGGTATCCCTTTGATTGGGTGCTGGGTACTGGTTCGTTGGGGTAGGAGGTCAGTCTTGATGCCTAGTAGATTAAGAACTGAGGGTGAAGAGTTTTAATAAGGTGGAAAATCTGCATGGGATTGAGGGGTGAAGGAATAGTCGGATTCCTAGAAGGGGGAAGGGGAAAGTATATGGAAGGGGTAGAAAAGAAGAAAAGAGAAAATAGGATTAATTAGAAAGAGAAAGAAGAAGAAGAAGAAGAAGAAGAAGAAGAAGAAGAAGAAGAAGAAGAAGAAGAAGAAGAAGAAGAAGAAGAAGAAGAAGGAAGAAGAAGAAGAAGGAAGAAGAAGAAGAAGAAGAAGAAGAAGAAGAAGAAGAAGAAGAAGAAGGAAGAAGAAGAAGAAGAAGAAGAAGAAGAAGAAGAAGAAGAAGAAGAAGAAGAAGAAGAAGAAGAAGAAGAAGAAGAAGAAGAAGAAGAAGAAGAAGTGAGAAGAAGTGAGAAGAAGTGAGAAGAAGTGAGAAGAGAGGAGAGAAGAGCGCGGGCATTTTATTTTGCTTGGATATGTTCGATGAGTAGGCCCCGTAGTATAAGTCTGTAGGTCACAGTTGCTGCTTCAGTGGTCTGGCTGGTCACATGCTTCAGGTCCTAAAAGAAGGTATAACCTAGAGATAAAGGGTAAGTTAAAGAGTTTTATCGAGACAATTTTCGTAACGCAACCTGGGTATGGTATCTCATGTGGCTTAGCTCCGAGGTGGCATTTTAGGTTGTCCATCCTTTGTATCCAAGAACGCCTGTGGACAAAAAAAGCTGAAAGGTACTTTAGGAGAAAAATGAGGCTATATTTTCACTTTTAAGTTGGATCAGTAACATCTGGCTCAAAACTAGAGCAATAAAAAAAAAGATTTATTTAATCAAAACTGCTATCTCCATTGTCAGAATCATTAGTATATGACGGTCTTTTATTCATCTCTAAAGTGAAATGGTTGTACTTCAAAAGAGGCCAGAGTTACTTATTTTGATATTGACCAAATCTAATAAAGTTGAAATTTTGGGCTAGAGAGATAGGACAGTTGAGAGGATACTTTGATATTGACCAAATCTAATAAAGTTGAAATTTTGGGCTAAAGAAATAGGACAGTTGAGAGGTTACTTTAAATATAGTAAGCTTAAGGCATTAACACATATTATTTTGAAATGCTTCCGTTTGAGTCAGTGATTGCTCATAGTATTCTTTACCTGTAATCTTGTATAAGATCCCTAAGAGATTATTATGGGCCTTTGTAGTAACAGGCTAATTACATACCTGTTCTCTCTATGCTGCTGTTTCTACTGTTGCTGGTTTCTTTATGGTATAATATGTGGTCGAGAGTTTATGTTGTTCCTCTTTCATGTGTTTTGGGCACTACTTCAATGTATATGTGTGATGTTACAGTGTTTGGAGTTTTTACCCTGTTAAATCCTGTTATTTAATCTTTGAATATTAGTTGTATATATGGTGTAGTTTCTAGGTGCTTCAGAATAGTGCTATCATTCTGTGTTTATCTTTCATCTTCTGGCTTACTTCGTTTAACATAATATGTTTTAGGTCCATATACGTTGCTGCAAAGTCTGTGATTGTATCATTTCTAACTGCCATGTAGAATTTCATTGTGTATAGATACCACATCTTAATGATCCACTCATCTGTTGTTGGACATCGAGGTTGGTTCCAAGACTTGGCTATTATACTGAGTGCTGCGATAAATAGTGGGGTGCACACATATTTTGGGATGAATGTCCTTCCGACTTGGGGGTAGATACCTAGGAGAGCAATTGCAGGGTCAAATGGCAGCTCAATTCTGAGTTCCTTGAGCACTCTCCAGACTGTTCTCCATAGGTGTTGGACTAGGGGGCATTCCCACCAGCAGTGGATGAGAGTGCCTTTAATACCATATCCCTGCCAACATAGATTGTTCCCATTATTTTTGATGTGAGCCATCCTCACTGGTGTAAGGTGGTACCTCATTGTTGTCTTGATTTGGATTTTCCTAATGATGAGTGAAGGTGAACATGTTTTTATGTGTTGTTGGCCATCTTTCGATCTTCTTCAGAGAAGTGTCTATTCATTTTATCTCCCCATTTTTCTATGGCTTTATTTGGTTTTGTGGAGCTCATCTTTCCTAGTGCTTTGTATACTCTGGATGTCAGCCCTTTATCTGACATGTTGAGTGCAAAGATTCTTTCCCATTCAGTTAACTGTCTTCTTGTGTTAAGCCTGGTTTCTTTTGCCATGCAGAAGCTTTTTAGTTTGGTGTCATCCCATTTGTTTATGTTTGATGCTAAAGTTCTTGCCATTGGCAATCTTTCATCAAAGACTTTTTTGATATATAGGTCTTCAAGTGTTCTGCCTATTTTTTTCTCAATAAACTTTTATAGATTCAGGTCTGATTTCAAGATCTTTAATCCATTTTGAGTTGACTTTTGTATATGGGGTGAGGTATGGGTCAATTTTCAATTTCTTACAGATGGTTTTCCAGTTGTACCAACACCATTTGTTGAAAAGACTTTCTTCGTCCCATTTCAAGTTCTTGGCTCTTTTGTCAAATATTAGTTGACTATATATCTGGGGACTTATGTCTGGAAATTCTGTTCTAACCCACTGGTCTGAGGCTCTGTCCTTGTACCAGTACCATGCTGTTTTGATCACTATGGCTTTATAGTATAGCTTCAGGTTAGGTAGCGAGATGCCACCCAGCTCCTTGTTTTTTAGTATGTGTTTGGCTATCCTGGATCTTTTGTGGTTCCAGATGAATTAGATGATTGATTGTTCTAAGTCTTTAAAAAATAATGTCTGGGGGCCGGAGAGATAGCATGGAGGTAAGGTGTTTGTCTTTCATGCAGAAGGTCAGTGGTTCGAATCCTGGCATCCCATATGGTCCCCTGAGCCTGCCAGGAGCAATTTCTGAGCATAGAGCCAGGAGTAAACCCTGAGTGCTGCCTGGTGTAACCCAAAAACAAAAACAAAAAAAAAAGAAAAAAAAAGAAAGAAAATGATGTCTGAATTTGGATGGGGATTGCATTAAATATATATATATATATATATATATATATATATATATATATATATATATAAGAGATTGGATAGGATAGTCATTTTGACTATGTTGATTCTACCTACCCATGGGCATGGCATGTTCTTCCATTTCCTTAGATCCTCTTCAATTTCTTTCTGAAGTGTTTTGAAGTTTCCCTGGTATAAGTCCTTCACTTCCCTTGTAAGGTTGATTCCTAGGTACTTAATGTTTTTTGTTACTATTTTAAATGGAGTTGAATTCTTAATCTCTCTCTTCTCTGCTTCATTATTTGTATAGAGAAATGCTACTGTCTTTTGTGTATTGACTTTGTAGCCAGCCACTTTGCTGTATTTGTTAATTGTTTCTAGGAGTTTTACTGTGGACTTTTTAGGATTTTCTATGTATATCATTATATTATCTGCAAAAAGGGATAGTTTGAGTTCCTCTTTCCTAATTTGGATTCCTTTGATTCCCTTCTCTTGTCGGATTGCTATTTCTAGGACTTCTAAGATTATATTGAATAAGAGTGGAGAGAGTGGACAGCCTTGCCTAGTTTCTGACCTCAGTGGAAATGCTTTCAATTTTTCGCCATTGAGGATAATGTTGGCTGTAGGCTTTTCATAGATAGCTGTAACTATCTTTAGGAAGGTTCCTTCTAACCCTATTTTGCTGAGTGTTTTCAACATGAATGGGTGTTGAATTTTGTCAAATGCCTTCTCTGCATTGATTGATATGATCATGTGGTTTTTGTTTTTCTTGTTGTTGATGTGGTGTATGATGTTGATTGATTTATGTATGTTGAACCATCCTTGCATCCCTGGGATGAAACCCACTTGGTCATGGTGTATAATCTTTCTGATGTAGTGCTGGATTCGGTTTGCTAAAATTTTGTTGAGAATTTTTGCATCTATGTTCATTAGTGAGATTGGTCTGTAGTTTTCTTTCTTGGTGCTGTCTTTGCCATCTTTGGGAATGAGTGTGATATTAGCCTCATAAAAGGAGTTGGGGAGGGTTTCTGTCTTTTCAATGGTTTGGATCATTGGTAGTGTGGATCAGTGGTAGTAAGTCTTCTTAGAATGTTTGATAGAATTCACCTGTAAAACCATCTGGACCTGGACTTTTGTTCTTAGGGAGTTTCTTAATTACATCTTCGATTTCCTCTGAAGTGATTGGCCTGTTTAGGTTTCCTAGATCTTCATTTTCCAGTTTTGAAAGCTAGTATTTTCCAAAAAATCTGTCGATTTCTACTGGGTTCTCTAGCCTAACTGAGTACAGTTGTTCATAATATGACCTCATGATATGTTGTATTTCTTGAGGTTCTGTTGTAATCTCTCCCCTTTCATTTGTGATCCTATTAATTTAGGTGTTTTCCCTCTTTTTTTTTTTTTTTTTGGTGAGTCTTGCCAGTGGTTTGTCTATCTTGTTTAGAAAAATTCCAATTTCATCCATAACATGCGGCTTTAGCTCACAAATAGACCAATCATTAGATTATTTCATAATAAAGTAATTATAAAAATTTTCTCTATGTTTATTTGATTCCTGTTCAAGAGAATTACTTTATATATAGTCAATATAAGCATAGAGTTTAATTTTTTTTTTTTTTTTTTTTTTGGATTTTGGGTCACCCCTGACAGCGCTCAGGGGTTACGTCTGGCTCTACGCTCAGAAATCGCTTCTGGCAGGCTCAGGGGACCATATGGGATGCCGGATTCAAACCACTGACCTTCTGCATGAAAGGCAAACGCCTTACCTCCATGCTATATCTCCGGCCCTTGAGTTTAATTTTTTATTTTTTAACATTTTCTTTTTTTTTTTTTTTTTTTGGTTTTTGGGCCACACCCGGCGGTGCTCAGAGGTTTCTCCTGGCTGTCTGCTCAGAAATAGCTCCTGGCAGGCACGGGGGACCATATGGGACACCGGGATTTGAACCAACCACCTTTGGTCCTGGATCGGCTGCTTGCAAGGCAAACGCCGCTGTGCTATCTCTCCGGGCCCTTTTTTTTTTTTTTTTTTTTTTTTGGTTTTTGGGTCACACCCGGCAGTGCTCAGGGGTTATTCCTGGCTTCACGCTCAGAAATTGCTCCTGGCAGGCACAGGGGACCATATGGGACGCCGGGATTCGAACTGATGACCTCCTGCATGAAAGGCAAACGCCTTACCTCCATGCTATCTCTCCGGCCCCCTTAACATTTTCTAATGGTAGTGTGTCTCAGGTTTTGTTTTGTTTTTTGTTTTTCATGAAAAAAGTGTGCCTTTGCACAAAAAAATTGAAAAACACTAGTCTATGGGATCAGACCTCCTGTTGGTCTCAATTACCCAAAGGTAAAACTCGTTTCCTTTGTTCTACACAATTAGAACACATCACACCTAACCTGCAGCTTCTACATCTATGCAGCATATTTCAGGCAGGCTTGCTGTAGCTGTGGGAATTTCATTGTGTGGCAGGTCAGAAGGTCGATCTGACGGGGGCTCACTGTCTTCTGCTGTTACAAGCTAGCACTGGGACCAGAGGCACCTCTTCTGTTCCAAATTAGTTTGACCGCAAGAAAAGGCCGGTTCTGCTCATCCCTTTAATCCGGCGACAGCCCTCTCCGTGATCGCTCTTGTCTTTCTTGTCTCTTGTGTGCAGTTTATTCCCGAGTCTGCCAGGTTCAACGTCTCCACTGGGAACACACAGGCTGCCCTGTCCACGCTGCAGAGCATTGCCAAGATGAATCGCTCGGTCATGCCAGAGGGGAAGCTGGTGGAGCCTGTTCTGGTGAGTCCCCTCTACCAGGGTGGCCCCAAATCTTTCAGTCACTGAAGGTCAGAGGAGAGACCTTAGCTCTCTGGTGCCACCAAGCAGCTCAGGGGTTATTCTTGGTTCTGCCCTCAGAAATCGCTCCTGGCAGGCTCGGAGGACCATATGGGATGCTGGGAATTGAACCCAGGTCCGTCCCAGGTTGACTTAGCGCAAGGCAAACACCCTACTGCCGTGTTATTGCTCCAGCCCCATAAGTATAAAGGAAGAGACCACACCTAGAGGTGGGACCAGGTGGCCCGAACACCAACCATCCAAGGTGCTACATTCAAAGATGTTTCCAACCAATGAGTAACAAGGCATATACTGAGTGGTATGGATTCAGACCAATCTCACAATCCCAATTAATCCCACACTAATCCACTGTACTGTCTCTCTGGTCTTGTTATTTTCATTTTATTATTATTATTATTATTATTATTATTATTATTATTTTATTTTTGCCACTCCTGGTGTTACTCAAGGTTATTTATTGTTCTATACTCAGGTGTCACTCCTGGATGTTCTTGGGGGACCATATGCGGTGCTGGGGATCAAACTGCGATGGGCCTTACCCCCATTCTACCCTTCTGGCCCCTAATATTCTATATCTTTTTCTATGGGAAGAGAGAGATGCACTCGGTGGTGTTCATGGCTACTTTTCATGGATTCTCATTTCCTCTCATCCACCAGCAACTTGAAAAGAGACACTAGTAGCCTAGAATCTGCAATTCAATGAATCTAGGACCTGGTATTAAAAAAGTGAGCAGAAAGGAAGGCTGTGATGAATATGTGTTTGGAACTGTAATCTGTTCTTTGAAGGGGCTCCAGAAATAGTGTAGGAGTGAAAGCATCTGCCTTGCAAACTAACCCTAAGGTGCTTCTCAGCACTGCCAGGTTCTCTGAGAACTGCTTGGTGATCCCTGAGCACAAAGCCAGGAGTAGCCACTGAGCATGTCCAGATGTGAGTCAATCCCTTTCCCAAACAAGACAAAATTCAACACAATTTGAGATGCTTTTGTTTATCCTCGTCCACTAAAAGGGCCTGTGTTTCTTTGTCCCAGGACAAGAGAGGAAGATTCAAGGACCTCTTGGATGCAAAATATTTAAGAACAACATTGCAAATCTGGGTCATTTGGTAAGAATGGAATCCTTTTAAAATGAGGTTTCCTTGGGGTTGGACACAGTATAGCTAGTGGACAGGGTGCTTGCCTTGCACGTAACTGATCTGGACTCTTGAGCACTGTAAGAAGTGATTCCTGAGCAACATTCCCACCACCAATGTCCCAAATCTCCCTCCTCCCCACCCCACCCACACCTGTACTCGAGACAGGCTTTCTACTTCCCTCATTCATTCATATTGTTAGAATAGTTCTCAATGTAGTTATTTCTCTAACTGCACTCATCACTCTATGTGGTGAGCTTCATGTCATGAACTGTACCTACCAGCCCTCATCTCTCTTGTTTCTGAGATACTGCTAAAAATGTCTTTAATTTTTCTTAAAACCATAGATGAGTGAAACTATTCTGCATCTTTCTCTCTCCCTCTGACTTATTTCACTCAGCATAATAGATTCCATGTACATCCATGTATAGGAAAATTTCATGACTTCATCTCTCCTGATGGCTACATAGTATTCCATTGTGTATATGTACTACAGTTTCTTTAGCCACTCATCTGTTGAAGGGCATCTTGGTTGTTTCCAGAGTCTGGATATTGTAAATGACATGGCAATGAATATAGGTGTGAGGAAGGGATTTTTGTATTGTATTTTTGTGTTCCTCAGGTATATCCCTAGGAGTGGTATAGCTGGATTGTATGGGAGCTGAATTTCCAGTTTTTGGAGGAATCTCCATATCGTTTACCATAAAGGTTGGACTAGACAGCATTCCCACCAGCAGTGAAAAAGAGTTCCTTTCTCTCCACATCCCTGCCAGCACTGCTTGTTCTCATTCTTTGTGATGTGTGCCAATCTCTGTGGCATAAGGTGGTACTTCATAGTTGTTTTGATTTGCACCACCCTGACGATTAGTGATGTGGAGCATCTTTTTATGTGCCTTTTGGTCATTTGCATTTCTTCTTTTACAAAGTGTATGTTCATTTCTTCTCTCCACTTTTTGATGGGGTTAGATATTTTTTCTTGTAAAGTTCTGTCAGTACCTTATATATTTTAGATATTAGTCTTTTATCTGATGGGTATTGGGTGAATAATTTCTCCCACTCAGTGAGTAGCTTTTGTATTTTGGGCACTATCTCCTTTGAGGTGCAGAAGCCTCTCAGCTTAATATACCGTATTTTCTGGCATATAAGACGACTTTTGAAACGAAAAAGAAGTCAACTGGAAATCAGGGGGCATCTTATATGCCGAGTATATCCCGAAAAATGTTTCAATATGCCGCTAAACAAAAATTGTCTGAATAGTGCCAAAAATGAATTTTCCAATTCGATCCTGCACCAATCACTGCAAGGCTGCTTGGACCGCCTCTCTAACTCAGCCAATCCAAGCAGGCCTTTTATGCATGCAAATTAGACAATGTTCTGGATCCGAATCTACACTGTAAAAAGCCTGCTCAGATTGGCCAGAGTCAGAGAGGAAGTCTATTACAGTATAACCTTTGAACCTTGTGATTGGCTCACTGTGGTACATGAGCACAGGAACACATGCAGCACACGCAGCACAGGAATGTTCTGTCTGATACAGCAAATATAGGCCTAAACCTATGTTTTAACTGCAAAATTAGGGGGTTGTCTTATACCCTCGGTCCTCTTATACACCAGAAAATATGGTAGTCCCACCTGTTTATCTCTGCTTCCACTTGTTTGGAGAGTGCTGTTTCCTCCTTAAAGATGCCTTTAGTCTCAATGTCATGGAGTGTTTTACCTACATGTTATTCTATATACCTTATAGTTTCAGATCTGATATCAATGTCTTTAATCCATTTGGATTTTACCTTTGTACATGGTGTTAGCTAGGGGTCTGAGTTCGCTTTTTTGCAAGTGGCTAACCCAGTTGTGCCAACACCACTTGTTGAAGAGGCTTGCCTTGCTCCGTTTAGGATTTCTTGCTCCTTTATCAAAAACTAGGTGGTTGTACGTCTGGGGAACATTCTCTGAGTACTCAAGCCTAATCCACTGATCTGAGAGTCTTACATAGTTTCCACAAATGAAAATTGTAAAATACTGTATGTCTAAAACCCAATTCTGGGGCCTGGAGAGATAGCACAGCGGCGTTTGCCTTGCAAGCAGCCGATCCAGGACCAAAGGTGGTTGGTTCGAATCCCGGTGTCCCATATGGTCCCCCGTGCCTGCCAGGAGCTATTTCTGAGCAGACAGCCAGGAGTAACCCCTGAGCACCGCCGGGTGTGACCCAAAAACTAAACAAAACAAAACAAAACAAAAAACCCAATTCTGAATAACTTTGTAAATTATGGTGTTTTAATAAAATAAAATAAAAAATAAATAAAACTAAAATATTTTTATGGTTAAAAAAAAAAAGAAGTGATTCCTGAGAGCATAGCCAGGAGAAACCTCTGAGCACTGCTGGGTATGGCCCCAAAACAAACTAAAATGAGCTTTTCTTCTTTTCTTTATCATACTAAAATATTTTTTGTGTATATTCTTTGGCCATACTCAGAGGTGCTCAGGGAAACACATATGCTAGAGATTGAACCTGATGCTTCTGCGCACGAAGCTTTGCCTCTATGCCTTTGGGTCATCTCCCCAGTCCTAAAACAAGTTTTATATAAGCAAGAATTTGGGGAAAACCTTTAAAATAATTTTCTCTGATAGCCACTGGGAAAATCAGAAATGTATTGTATCTGCTCATATTGCCTCCCTTGCACCAACCAACCAACCATCCATCCATCCATCCATCCATCCATCCATCCATCCATCCATCCAAACAAGTAAACAATCAAATACCTATTTTTTTTTTCTTTTGGATTTTGGGTCACACCCGGTGTCGCTCAGGGCTCTATACTCCTGGTTCTATTACTCCTGGCTCTATACTCAAAAATTGTTCCTGGCAGGCTCAGGTGACCGTATGGGATGCTGGGGATCGAACCTGGGCCCATCCCAGGTCAGCCACGTGCAAGGTAAATGCCCTACCGCTGTGCTATCACTCCAGTCCTGACCTGTCTATTTTTTAAGGGAAAAAGTCTATCATTTTCCCACCTATGGTGCAAGGGATCCATCTCACTAAACTCCTTCACGTGTAAGGCACATGTTCTACTACTGAGTAAAGTCCCTGGCCTCTCCATGATCATTTAAATATTTTCTTTTATTTAGTTTTTATTGGAGGCAGCATAGCCAAGAGCAATCAGGGTTTACTCCTGTCTTTGCACTCAGTGATCACTCCTGGTGGGTCTTAGGAGACCATATGGAGAGCAGGGTAAGGGTTTCATCCACTATCTGGTCTATCTGTATTGTCGCTCAAAGCAAAAAAATTTTCACTTTTTCCTATGAACTTGTTTTGTCTTTCTTCCCAATACATGACAGAATCTGATCTTGGAAATCACCAGTAATCAAATTCCAAGGCATCAACTTTGGTAGTCTTTACTGTTTCATATCTCTGCAGCCATGTGTTCAAGTAAGCCAAGATCTCTAAAGAAATACAAATCATGTTACTTAAAACAGAAAAGGGGTGCATTGGGCTCTATTAAATGAAACTCTCTGTGTCATGAGACAGCAAGGATCTGAAAGATAACCAGCACTGAAGAGGACATTTCATCAATAACTGTATAGGAGAGTTACACAAAACCCCCAAAAGAAGTAGGCAAGAAACATGCTTGATCCAAAAATAAAATGTCTCAACTAAACTTCTCAAAACATATTCAACCTTAAAGTCACCAAGAAAATGCAAATTAAAACCAAACCAGTTTCCATTATAAATTATGCAAGGACTAAACCAAGAGCATGACTTAGGCAGGTAGGCTAATGAAAGGGGCTATTGGGTATACGATGCTGGGTATATGCAAATCATTCCAAGTACCATGGTCAGTAGGAAGAAAGTTCTGTTTCAGGTTGATTACACATGATATCATGCAGCTCAACATGTTTTCCCAAAAACCTTCCCTAAAATGCTCATAGCAATCATTTATTTATGTCATTTCCAAATGATAAAGCCACAAGTGCATAAATAATTACATGGGTTGTGATACACAAGTATAATGCAGTCCTCTCCAATATGAGGATGAGAAAGCCTGTGTGCTCTGCTCATTTCACTGAACCTTACTAGTGAAATAATGATTGAGAAAAGCCAGATTTGTATATGACATGAATTTAAGCACATGAAGATAGAAAGCAGACAAGACTAATTTCTAAGCTTTAGTGTTTGATTCAAGGAAAGGGAGAAAAGGGCTTGTCTGTTTTCCAGATTTAATAATTGTGTGTGAGAGAGAGAAAAGAGGAAGAAAGAGAAAGAAAATGAGAGGAAGAGAGAGAGATTGAGATATTGAGATATGGGGCCTATGAGGTGGCGCTAGAGGTAAGGTGTCTGCCTTGCAAGCGCTAGCCAAGGAAGGACCGAAGATCAATCCCCCGGCGTCCCATATGGTCCCCCCAAGCCAGGGGCAATTTCTGAGTGCTTAGCCAGGAGTAACCCCTGAGCATCAAACGGGTGTGGCCAAAAAAAAAAAAAGAGAGATATTGATATATGTGTGGTGTCTCAGGTCCTGTCCTGTACTCACACATGCAGGGCATGTGCTCTGTTCTGAACCAGTATCCCAGCCCTATAGTCACTGTTGACAGGTAGCCTCTTGAGACTTTTAAATGGTTTTTCTTTTGAGTGAGGGTGGGGTGGAGAGGGATGGTCACATCCAGCCAGTGCTCAAAATTACGCTTGGTTCTATACTCAGGGCTCACTCCTGGTGGGGCTCAGGGGATCATTATAGACTATAGAGTGTCTTGCATTGAATTCAGGTCAGTTGCATGCAAGGTAAGTGCCTTAACCACTGTACTATCACTCTGGCCTTAGATTCTTAAATTTTTTTTTTTTATTGTTTTTTGGGTCACACCCAGCAGCGCTCAGGGGTTACTCCTGGCTCTAAGCTCAGAAATCACTCCTGGCAGGCTCAGGGGACCATATGGAATGCTGGGATTTGAACCACCGTCTTTTGGAGTCTAAGGCAAATGCCTTACCACTGTACTATCTCTCCAGCCCCAGATTCTTAAATGTTTTAATACTCTTTTTTTGTTTTTGTTTTTGGGCCACACGTGGCAGCACTCAGGGATTACTTCTGACTCTGCACTCAGAAATTGTTCCTGGCAGGCTTAGGGGACCATATAGGATGCCGGAAATCAAACCCGGGTCCGCCAGGTCAGCTACGTGCAAGGCAAATGCCCTACCACTGTGCTATCACTCCAGCCCCTGTTTTAATACTCTTAATATTTGGAAATTTAACAGAAAAATGAGTTTAAGAACCAGAAAAGGCATTTACAGTTTTTTCTTCTATGGTATTTTGCTATGAAAAGTTCTGAATTGCATAGGAAAGTAGGGTGAGAGTCCCATGATGAGTCATTCAAGTCTGAGACTGATACTATACTGAGCTGTTTTCAAGGAAGTCCTTATTTCAATTAGTTCCATCCCTTCATGCCTATTTTGAGTCTCAGCTGCATGGACATTTACTTTTCCTTCCTTTTTTGGAGAGGGGGGGAAATTGGATCACATCCTGTGATGCTTAGAAGCCTGTGCTCCGGGGTCACTTCTGGCAGTCTTTGGGGACCATATGTAGTGCATGGAACTGAATCAAGGTCAGGGATTGGAACCAAGTTGTCTGTGTGCAAGGCCAGTGCCTTGGAGAGCCTCAGACTTAAGCCTTAGCCTTGCAGCACCAAGGTGAATAACCAGTTTCTAAGTCTCATCCCACACCCAACCTCAGGAACCCCCAATTGTCACCACACATCTTTCCTACCTGGTTTTTTACAACCATTTCTGTGAAAATAAGAGGGGCCTGAGGGCTTCTGGGAGGCTGATAAAAGCTTTTCATGGCTTTGCCATGTGAACTTTTCTATGTGCTGTTTTTATGTTTCGACATAAACATCTACCGAAGAATATAGATGAGACAGAAAATCCACAGACACGGGCACTCCTGCCCTGGCTCTGCACAGCCTGCAGAGCTCCTCCTTTCAGGATGTAGAACTCTAGGGGGACCCTCAAGATGACCCCTCAGCCAGGGTGATTCCACCTTACTCTATTACTTTATCCCCAATAATGCCAACATAGTTTCTTTTAATTTGTACTTTGGGGCTACACCCAGTGGTGCCTACGGCTTACTCTGGGATCTGTGCTCAGGGATCATTTCTGGAGGTCCCTGAGTTACCATAAGGGATGCCAGGGATCAGACCAGGGTTGACTGCCTATGAGGCAAGTGTCCTAACTTTTTTATTGTCTCCCACAATTTAAAAATATGCATATAATGGTTGCATCCCACTTTTGTCTTGCTTTGTTTTGTTTTGTTTTGGGGCCACACCCAGTGGTGCCTCACGGGTTACTCTTGGCTCTCCGCTCAGCAATTCTCCTGGCAAGCTTGGGGGACCATATAGGATGCTGCTGCATGCAAGGCAAACTCCCTCTGTCCTGTGCTATTCCTCCAGTTGCCAACTTTTGTCTTTTTGAAAAATAAAGAAAAGAAAAAGAAAAAAAGTAAGGGTATTCCCTCTGCTGAGATTATGCGATGAAATATGGTAAACCATGGGCCAGAATGACAGCACAGCAGTAAGGCATTACTTGCATGCAGCCCACCCGGGTCGAACCCGGATTGGATCCTCGGCATCCCATATGGTCCCCCGAGTCAGCCAGGAGCAACTTCTGAACGCAGAGCCAGGGAGTAAGATGTGGCCTAAAACAACAACAACAACAACAACAACAAAAATATGGTAAAGAGAGGACCCTGAGTTAGGCAGCTGGGCCCAATCTAACCACGGTGGTCTTCAAAGTTGAGAAAGTTCTGCTGGAGACAGAACCTGGGGACCTCAGAGTGGGGCCGGGTTGGGGTCTCCAGGAGTTACTTTCAAGCCCAGGGTGGAAGTTGCCGGAAGTTCATAAGGGCCCGCTGTGAACTCCAGCCTGGAGTTGAAGTGCATCAAGGTTCATTCAAGTTTATTAGGGAAGGGTTCTACCTGCTCCTCCCCCAGGGTGAGGTACCCCCAGAGGGCAGGCCTCCTGAGCTGATCAACAAGGCTGTAGGATGTGTGTGATTTGAACCACCACCCTTGGGCCACTTTGGAGAGGGGCCAGACAAACTGTCGCAAAGATCCAACTGGTCTACTTGCCTCTTCCCAGGAGGTCCTCCACACACTGGAACTTCTGTGTCCTCCAGGACCCTTGGGTCTCTATCTCCACCCTACCCCAAACCCCTCTCCTCCCAGCATCCTTCTTTCTCTTCTCCCACCCAGGCTGGGAATCTCCTTTTCCTACTATGGAGTCATCCTGGCTAGCGCTGAGCTGCTGGAGCGGGACCTGGTATGTGGTTCGAGGAGCGAGTCTGAGACGGAGTCGAAGCCAGTAGTGACAGCCGTAGGGGACTCAGAGGAGACCAGGAGCCCCTGCTACTGCCACATGTTCGCCCCTTCCGACTACCGTACCATGATCATCAGCACCGTCGGAGAAATCGCACGTAATGTCTCTGCTCTGGGGCAGGGAGGGCCCCGAGTGGGAGGCATTTGCAGGCGACTCAGAACTGCAGAGGGTGCAACCCTGATTGGGACCCATCTTCCAAACCAGCAGGTGGAGGGCAGCTTCCGTTCCCTTCCACTGGCCTTCTGAGCTGTTTCCCTGGCTTTGCAATGGGTTCTTTGGATTTCAGCTGGCCAGGCTCTCTGCCTGCTTTAGTTATCTTAAGTGATGGTATTGCAGCCTCCCCTGAGTTGCCTGCTCGCTCACTTTTTCCCCAGGGGTGTGGCCCACAGTTTAGGCCAGAAACTATGACACTCCTTAAGATTGTCTCAAAAGGAGGGGTGCACACTGTTGTTAGGACATTTTTATGATTGTGCTTTTATTCGTGGATCATTATTGGTTGGTCTGTTGCTCTTACTGCCCTTACTTTACAAAGTAAATAATCGCATTGCCATAGAAATAAAACAGTAAAAATAGGCTCAGTAATATCTTTGGTTTGTTTGGTGAGGAGTCCCAGATATTCTTAGTCAACAAGGTTGGGGGTTCAATGTGGTAACCCAAAGATGGGGTGCTGTTCAGACACCGAGGTACCACCCCAGCACTGCTTGTGGTGGCAGAAATGAATGAACTGGGCTTTGGTATGTGCAATGCTTAACTCATGTTATTGTCCTGCCCGCTGACCTGTTTTTGGACACTGTTTAGGGGTTTTGGAAAGTGGGTTTGACGGTACTTTAAGAATAAATGGTGGGGGCCCGGAGAGATAGCATAGCAGTGTTTGCCTTGCAAGCAGCGGATCCAGGACCAAAGGTGGTTGGTTTGAATCCCGGTGTCCCATATAGTCCCCCGTGCCTGCCAGGAGCTATTTCTGAGCAGACAGCCAGGAGGAACCCCTGAGCACCGCCGGGTGTGGCCCAAAAACAAAACAAAACAAAAAGAATAAATGGCACCAGATTGGAGAGATGGAACAGGGGCTAAGGCGCTTGACTTGCACATGGTCAACCCCAGTTCCATCGTTAGCACCACATATGGTCATCTGACACATTAGCACAGAGTCAGGAATATGCCCTGAGCATCAGATGTAGTCTAATTCCCTCTCCCACTTTCCTACCAAATGAATGGCACTTTGCATTGGATGAAAACCAGTATTCCATAAAACCATTGATGTATAAGAACTAGCAGTTTGGCCTTTGCCAAAAGTCCTAAAGCTAAAGTAATCTGGACCTGGATCTCCTGTTGTTCACTTTTCTAGGAGCTCTGTAGGAAAAATGATTCAGGGACCATATAAGGATGACATCAGTTGGAGGGAGCCACTGCTTCTGCTAACAATGGAGGAAGTCTGCCCTTTGCTTTCTTGTCCTGAAACTCTCTTTGTCATTTATTTTCTAGTGAACCCCTTAAATATCCTGGGCATTAACTTTCTGGGGAGACGGCTGAGTCTTTCCATCACCATGGGATGCACAGCTTTGTTCTTCCTCCTTCTCAATATTTGTACTTCAAGGTATTTAATTTTTTTTTCTTGGTGGGGGGAATGAGGGTTGGATCACACCCAGCAGTGCTGGGACTATTTCTGGATTTTGGGTTGAGGGGTCACTCTTGGTTTGGGGGATCAAGCCTGGGTTGGCTACATGCAAGGCAAGTGCATTTCCTTTTGTACTATTTGGACCCCTTCAAAATAATTATCCTCATGTGGCTTCCAAATCACCCCATTTTATGCAGTTTTAAAGTGGGGTCTCCTTATCCAAATGGGGTCTCCTTATCCAAATGAGGGGTAGGGGGAGGAATCTAGACAAGTACATTTCACCAGAATGGTGTAGAACGAACTGTTTGTCTAAAAGAATCTCCTCTGGCCCACTCCTCTTGCCTCCCTCTCCCACTCAGTGGGCTCCCCATCAGTCACCACTAGGTGGGGGTGCCAGACCATACTCCACCCAACAAGGTAGAGGAGCTCTTTGTGTAAAGCATCTTCATAGCCAGGACTCCAGTTTCCTAAACTGTCTAGAGTACATCATTAGTTGGATAGTTTAGTGACTGAGTGAGGGGCCTGTGAGATAGAAATACATTTCTCTCTCTCTCTCTGTCTCTGTCTCTCTCTCTCTGTCTCTCTGTCTGTCTGTCTGTCTGTCTGTCTGTCTGTCTGTCTGTCTGTCTCTCTCTCTCTCTCTCTCTCTCTCTCTTTGCTCAGGGCTTACTCCTGGCTGTACACTCAGGGATTAGCACTGGCAGGGCTTGGGGCACTTACAAGATGCTAGGGATTGAATCTGGGTCAGCTATGTGCAAAACCAAAGCCCTACCTTGCTATACTATCTCGCCAGACCCTATAGTTCAGAGACTTAAAGTGGTCCTAGTTAGATGCTTTAGTCCATCTCTAAGGTGGGTGGCAAGATGTGGAGGGCGAGCTGGAATGGCATTTTGGGCATGCTGGGGACGGGGTAGGGTGCAGGCCTGAGTGAGGCCCTTGCTTCAGGACTGCATTGTCAGGTCAGCAGGAAGCAGCCCCCTCTGAGATGGGGAGACCTGGAGTCTCTGCAGGGTCTTTTCTCAGCAGGAGGCCCTCCAGAGCACCTTTTCTCATTTCCTTTGCCCCTTCCTCTGCAGTGCTGGCCTCATTGGCTTCCTCTTCATGCTACGAGCACTGGTGGCCGCCAACTTCAACACCATCTACATCTACACTGCAGAGGTGAGTAGCCAAAAGCAGCTCCACAATTTGGGGTAATTTTCCTATTAAAATGCAATAAGGGAAAGGCTAGAGCCATAGCACAGCCAGCAGGATGCTTCCCTTGCATGTGGCTAATTCTGGGTTCAATCCTTGCTACCTTATACACCCTAAGCACTCACTGCCAGGAGTAAATTCTCATTACAGAAGCAGGAGTAAATAAGCCCTGAGCACTGCTGGGTGTGTCTCAAAAAAACCAAAACAACCCCACAGCTATTACCAGAAGGTGGGTTGAGGGCTGAAAATGCATTCATTTCCATGTCCAGAAATGCTATGTCTGGTTCCATGCTGCCATATCAAAATCATGAAAGTCCCAATGCAAACTGCATTTTCCTCCCCTATGCAGGACTGAAAATAGAAAATGACAAAAAAAAAAAAAAAAAGTTGAAATATACGCAACACTTCATTTAGCTCCAGTAATAAAATCTGAAGTTATTTTGTGACTGTATGAGCTTCAGTATGTGTGCTTTGGTGCTTTTCTTGCAGCTATATTCGGAATAGTCATTGAACATATTTTGGAGTAAGTTTATTTAGAGCATCAATTCTAAGTAGTTATCTAAAAATACTTATTGCTGGGTTGGAGGCCGGGGCTCAGTGCTCCAACACTTGCGTTGTATGTGTGAGACTGAATTGGATTTGCAAGGCAAAACCAAAACAAAGCAGAAATAGATAGAAGCCTCCTTATTATCAAAGATGTGGATGAACCTGGGAATAATAATTACCTGCCATGTTCTACCTCTCATTGTTGTCAAAGTAAGAACTAAAGATCTTCTTCAAGTTATTCTCAACAAAGAGAAAGAGCACATATTGATCTTCATGTACTGGAATCCCCAGTCCTGTAGAGCCACAGAAAGGCACCAGATAGCTGGAGTGACTCCAGCTTTAGTTTGACAGTGGCAAATGAGTTGTGACAAAGTAAAGGGGCTGCAAGCTTTGCAATTAGTGATTGGATAAAGGCAGTTTTGGGGCCAAAGAGATAGTACATTGGGCAGGACACTTGCCTTGCTCATGGTTGGCCTGGGCTTGATTATTGGCACCCCATATTGTTCCATGAGATCCATCAAGAGGGATTCCTGAATGCAGAGCCAATAGGAAGCTCTTTGCATGACTGAGTGTGGAACCTCAGCAACAAATCTTGCCTACAGTCTTATTAGTCATAGTGGTTTAACTTTGCAGTTTTTAAAAGAATTCTGAATTCAGAGCTAGAGAGATAGTACAACAGTTAAGGCATTTGCCTTATATGCAACCAAGCTTGCTTTGATTTCCAGCACTTCATATGGTACCCTGAGCACCACCAGAAGTGATCCCTGAGCAGAGTACGATTCCTCACACCACTGCATAAAAAAAAATTCTGAATCAGTAAATCATAATCACTAGTTATAATTTATAATTCAATTATAATAGACATGAAATTTTAATATAAATGTTTAAATAAAGGCAAACTATTGAGTCAGCCTTAAGAGTCTGTGATGAGAACATGGTGATTGGGACAATTGGTGCCTGGTGCATGGCTGGTTCTTGTCTTTGTACCTGTTTCTTGGGCTCCTTACTATTGGGGCCATGCTATCCTTTCACTCAGTAGAAATAACCTGAGTGGAAACGGCTTCCTCATTCCCGAACTTAGTGTCTCATATTCCATCTGGAACATTTGATGAAGATTTATGTGGAGGTTGGGGTGTTGATCTGGGTAGAGCACATTCTTGCATGTGAGAGGTCTGGGTGCAATCCCCAGCATTGTTAAAACAAAAACAAACTCCCACCCCCCCCCACACACACCCTAAAAAACAGGTGCCAGAGAGATAGCACAGCGGTAGGACATTTGCCTTGCATGCAGAAGGATAGTGGTTCAAATCCCAGCATCCCATATGGTCCTGCGAGCCTGCCAGAGGTGATTTCTGAGTGTAGAGCCAGGAGTAGCCCTTGAGCGCTACTGGTGTGACCCCCCAAAAAAAATCCCAAGAAAGAAACACCCCACCTCTGTTGGAAGGTGGTCAATGTGGTCACTTAAAGGATCATGTCTATCTCTGCAGTGCCAGAGATCTAGCCTACAGCTCTGACACAAGCTGGCAGCCACCTGGACTGCTCTAACTATGCAAGTTCTGGTCCTGAGAAAGTGTCTTGTCCTGTAGCTCTGCATAGTGGACTTGGGGCATATATATATATATTCATCCTGAAGCCTGGTAGAATGGGTAAGAAGGCAGAGGAGAGGAGAGCTAAACTAATCTGTCCTTCTGCAGGTCTACCCCACGACAATGCGTGCTCTGGGGATGGGAACCAGCGGCTCCCTGTGTCGAATTGGTGCGATGGTGGCGCCATTTATATCCCAGGTATGGATCAGCACTCTGCAGAGAGGATGGGCTGAGGAACGGAAGGATGATAGGAGAAAGACCCATGTCTTTAGGCTAAGAGGAAAAGCCAGGGTTTCTGTTCCCTTCATGAGTTTCCTGAAGTTGCCCTCTTCTCATTTGGAAGGCAAATTTGGGTGGTGTAAGAAGCTAGGTACAGGGCGGGAGTGGTGGCACAAGTGGTAGGGTGTTTGCCTTGCACATGCTAATCTAGGACAGATAGCGGTTTGATGCCCTGGCGTCCCATATGGTTCCCCAAGCCAGGAGCAATTTCTGAGTGCATAGCCAGGAGTAACCCCTGAGCATGACTGGGTGTGACCCAAAAAGCAAAAACAAAACAAAACAAAAAAAGCCAGGTGCATTCTCCCAGTCCATAATGGTGGCATGGATGCATAGCACAAAGGGTCCAGATGTCTCTGGGTATTACTGGGGAAGAGATACAGGACATGAGTAATGTCAGGACATGGCAGAGCTGAATGACACTGGACTGGGACTCCTATCTAGATTAAAATAAAAGGGGAGATGAGCCCAGGGGGAGAACCTGGCTTGCTGTACCCACAAAGAAGCCTTGTTTCAGAAGGCAGAGGCAGAGATGAAGATCCTGCTCTGGGCATATCTGAGGTTGCCTTGCCATGCTGTTGTTATCATTAGGTTTTTAGAAACAGAAACCATCAGAGCTAAATGTACCAAAAATGGCAGAAGGGAACTTGGGCTCAAGGGTGTGGAGGAGGGTTGTGCGTTTTTAGCGAAAGGATTGCTATGAGCTGTGCAGACCATTGGACAATTTGGTCTTTAAAAAACACATATTCGTGGGGCTGGATAGTTCTGAGGTTAAAGCTCTTATCTTTTTTTGTTGTTGTTTGTTTTTTGGGCCACACCTGGCAGTACTCAGGGGTTACTTCTGGCTATCTGCTCAGAAATAGCTCCTGGCAGGCACGGGGGACCATATGGGACACCGGGATTCGAACCAACCACTTTTGGTCCTGGATCGGCTGCTTGCAAGGCAAACGCCTCTGTGCTATCTCTCTGGGCCCAAGGCTCTTATCTTGCTTGTGGCTCACTTGGATCAATTCCACATAGTGCCATGAGTAAGCCTTGAATCCAGCTGAGTATGGCCTCCAAAACAAAAACCAAACCAAAGGAAAACCAAAGGAAAATCTTGACTTGTAGGAGGCTGCAGATGGTGCTAAATGCTATAACTTATCTCCTGTATGCATGAGTCCCCAAGTTTGATTTCCAGGACTGCAAAAGTGAGACATAAAACACTGATCTGTGAGAGTCCATCAGATATAGGAAGAAATATTTTCTTCCTTCCTGTAGGACTGTAACTATTGCCCCACCCCAACTGATTTTCCCACACATTTGGTTTTGGTGTTGCACACGCAGGTCCAGTACCCATGGATGATCACGCTCGTTGGACTCTGCTGCCCACGTTCTGGTTGTGGCTACAGGTCATTCTGGAGTTTTCTCATGTGCTTGCCAGGCGTCACATTCCCTGCTTCAGGGCTTGCAACACCTTTTAGTTGCATTACTCAGTAGGGTCACCTAGACATCTGGATGAGTGCTGAAGAATGCACAGTCCCGTAGGACCAAAGCTTGCAAATGGCAGGACCACTAGAACTGTGCTCAGAGTACGTGGCAGCTCTAGAGATCAAATGCAAGGCCTTATGCTGGCAAGGCAGGTACTGTTAGCTGCTCACTCATCCCTAATCCCTTGCTTTTCATTCTCTTATTTCTTCCTTTACTTTTTTAAAATTTATTTATTTATTGGTTCGTGGCCACGCCCAGCTATGCTCATGAGTTACTCCTGACTCTGCACTCAGAAATCACCCCTGGCAGGCTGGGAAACCATATGGGATGCCTTGGAATCGAACCAGGTCCCTCCCAGGCCAGTTGCATGCCTTGACCCGGGCCAGTTGCATGCAAGGCAAACACCCTACTGCTATGCTATCTCTCTGGCCCCTCTGCCTTCCTTTTCTTTCTTTTCCATTTTTTTCCTTCCCCACCACCCCCTCATTTTAATTTTTATTTAATTGTCCCACATGCTAGTTCTAAGTGTTTACTCTTTTCGGGGGGGGGGTTAAGAAACCATTCCTGGCAAGCTTGGGGGACCATATGGGATGCTGGAGATCACGTGCAAGGCAAGCGCCATACCCACTGTACGATCACTCTGGCCACTCAGGATTTATTCTTGGATCTGTACTGAGTGATCTTTCCTGGCAGTCTTGGAGGACCATATCTGGGATCGACAGCTTACAAAGCAAGTGCATTACCTGCTGCACTAACTCTCTTCTCTTCCTCATTAACTACGTTTTACTTAGCATAGAAAACAAGTTTATTCTACTAGTTTATCAACGTTTCTCTAAAAAATTTCTAGATCCTAGGATAATAGCAATGAAAATCTAGATTTCTCTTTTCCTCCTGTCCTTCTATGGACACCTCTTTTTAAAGGGAGACAATGTCCACAATACTCTAGTGTATAACCTAATTGAATTTCTCTAAGGGAAATGGACCTCTAAGATTCTGACCCAGAAATATGATCACTGCTGTTGTCACCAGATAGTGTGGTTGAACTGGATAATGCTGATTTCCTAAATGACAGGTCTGGATGTTCAAACACATTTCTTAAATACCTCATCTTCATTCCTGGTTTAAAATGTTCATTTGCTTTAATCGTACAATGTGTCTGTTTCTCACTGCACTGCATCACTGATATCTGGGTTGGTCACTGCTATATTCTTTTCATGAGTCTAATGAGATTTAGGTGACATTTTCAAATCCCTTGCTTCATCCATCTCCTCAGAAATGTTTTAGAACCATCTGGTCACTGGCCTTCTTGTCTGCCCTAGACCAAGTCAGATTAGGTGAGTTTATTAAATATACAAGTTAATCAAAGAAAGCAGATCCTTTCTCATGGTGCTTTCCTCCTAGCTAAGAAAAAGATCTGCTTTCCATTTGTTCTAAGTTCTTTCTCTGCCCTTTGTTGGAATTTTGTTTTCTTCATATAGATCATTATGGATTTCATGACCTTTTCTTTCATTTTTATTGTTATTGTGAATAGATTTATTGACTTCATTACAACTTCTAACGTTTGTAAGTAGAAAGACTACTGAACTCTTTTTTTTTTTTTTTTTTTTTTTTTGGTTTTTGGGCCACACCCTGTGACGCTCAGGGGTTACTCCTGGCTATGCGCTCAGAAGTTGCTCCTGGCTTCTTGGGGGACCATATGGGACGCCGGGGGATCGAACCGCGGTCCGTCCTAGGCTAGCGCAGGCAAGGCAGGCACCTTACCTCCAGCGCCACCGCCCGGCCCCCGACTACTGAACTCTTGCCTATTGATTTTCACACAGCCAACTTAGTTTCTCATTTGAATCTCTTGAGCTTTTAAATTCTATAATTATATCCGGCCTGTGATTTTGACCCTTCCATGTAGAACTCTCCCAGTCAGTATTTAATGGCTCTGATGGATCCCAAAGCTCATACAGATTCAGTTCCAGGACAGCCTGTTTCCTTCCAGCTGGACCTCATTCATCCCCAAAGTCCTTTGCCTTCTCCAGTTTGGCCATAATGGTCTCACTTGACTGACTCCTGAAGGGGTCTTTCAAGCCTGTTTCATCAGGCATCTTCCTCACTCATTAGACAGGTTTTAGTGCCTTTGAGCACTTGCTATACCTCATCTTTCTTCATATTCTGCATCTGAGAAAGATCACTCTGTGTCTATCCCTTTTCTTTGTACAAACATCGCTCTTCTAGTGTCTTTTAAATCACACTTTATACAACTGTTCAGTTGAGAACTGCCAATTTGTCATCCTATTGAAAAAAAAATTTTTTTTTTTTTTGGTTTTTGGGCCACCCCCGGCCAGTGCTCAGGGGTCACTCCTGGCAGGCACAGGGGACCACATGGAACGCCGGGACTCGAACTAACCACCTTAGGTCCTGGATCGGCTGCTTAAAAAGCAAACGCGCTGTGCTATCTCTCCGGCCCTGAAAAAATTTTTTTTCTGGGCCAAAGAGATAGCACAGCAGTAGAGCATTTGCCTTGCATACAGCCAACCCAGGAGGGACCCGGTTCAATTCCTAGCACCTCATATGAGCCCCCAGCCTGCCAGGGGTGATTTCTGAGTTCAGAGCTAGGAGTGGCCCCTAGGCGCCACCGGGTGTAGCCCAAGAACAAATCCATCAATCAATAGTTAAAAAAAGAGGGGCCGGAGAGATAGCACAGTGGTAGGGCATTTGCCTTGCAAGTGGATGACCGAACCGAAGTTGGTTCAAATCCTGGCATCCCATATAGTCCCCTTTGCTTGCCAGGAGCCATTTCTGAGCACAGAACCAAGAGAAATTCCTGAATGCCACCGGGTGTGCTCCTCCCCAAAACACACACACACACACACACACACACACACACACACACACACACACACACACACACGTATATACACTCTCCCTTACATTTATAAAACCTGGTTCAAACTCTGGTACAGCAAAAAAAAAAAAAATTTCTTTTAAAGTCCCAGAAGCACAGGAATGGATGAGTGGTTTTCTTTTTTATTTTATTTTTTTTTTGCTATTTCTTATATTCTCATCCTCTATTACAGTGTTTGGCATAAAACTGCACCAAAAAATATCATCATGGGCTGCTTTATTTGCATACAAACAATGAACCCAAAGTGAAGGGATAGCACAAGAGTGTGTCAGATGTGACTTTGAGTCCTTGAGGTGGGCTCAGCTATGAGAAGGATCTTCATTAGGTTTCTAAAGCCTCTATCCAAATTGCAATATTCTGGAAATCAAGAGAGCCTTGCTATTATTATCAAAGTGAGAAGATCCAACTCAAAAGTTTGTATTTTTTGTGGTACTGGACCCTGGTATGAGCTTTACCATTAAACCACATCCTTGGCTCTCACACGTTGATTTATATAGACATGACATATTTATGTATGTAATATGTAATCTTTGGGCTGGTGACCAGATCAAATAGCTGATCCATGACACTCCAGTGTTTCTCAAGCCTGATCCCTGAGTACAGAGCCAGAAGTAAGCCCTGAGCACTACAGGGGGTGGCCCATAAACAAATGTATCCTATGAATAGATGGACAAAGCTTTTGTTATTTTCCAGATGCTTTCTTGGATCACCCTTTCAGAATTGAAGGGAGATGGCTGTAGCAGTATGAGTGATGGGAGGTCATTTCTCCATTCATCTGGAGCTTTGTTTCCTCTGGAGACACCAGGGCTGGGCAGAGTGAGGCCAACGCTGCTCAGTTCTAACCCACAGGGCAGTTCACAAAAGAGCTTGACCTCAAGATAAACCATCAGATTGGTGAAAGTTTAGCTCTCCCCACTGGTATAAGGATGACTTTGGTAGAACCCACCAGGGCACTAACCAAGGCATTCCTGTGGCCTGCAGGTGCTTATGAATGCGTCCATCCTGGGAGCCCTGTGTCTTTTTGCATCAGTCTGTGTTGTATGTGCCATTTCTGCTTTTACACTACCCATTGAGACCAAAGGACGTGCCCTACAGGTAAGCTGTACATGGCTTTCTTACTCTCCACTACAACCTCTTTATCCTCTCTGCCCCCAAAGCTTGGCATATGGAAATACTTTAGACATTATGATACCTAAGTGTGAGCTGTTTACTGTATTTCTGGTCATGCAGTTTTTCCTATAAGAGACTTGGAGTACGGGGCCGGGCAGTGGCGCTAGAGGTAAGGTGCCTGCCTTGCCTGCGCTAGCCTTGGATGGACCGCAGTTCGATCCCCCGGTGTCCCATATGGTTCCCCAAGCCAGGAGTGACTTCTGAGCGCATAGCCAGGAGTAACCCCTGAGCATCACCGGGTGTGGCCCAAAACAAAACAAAACAAAAAAAAGAGAGACTTGGGGTAGCACTCAAAATGGAAATTAAGCCAGTATAGAGGTTAAAGTGCTGTCTTACATGCTGCTGACCCTAGTGTTATGCATACAGTATCCTGAGCATTCTGGATATCTTCTGCAGAATAAAAGTTGTAGTGGAAACAGAGACTAGGGTGAAGAAGGGCTATTAAGGCCTAAGTATCCCAGACTTTCCACAAGGATTGTTGCAAAATTAAGTGGTTGGAGGAGCTATTTGTGCTACCTATAGCTTTCCCACATACTGGCATTATCCTGGCACTATCAGCGAACATCTAACAGGACTACCCATGTGGGACTACTCAGCATATAAAAGTACCAAACTATAAGGTACACTGCTCCCAGGGCAAAGCCGAAGCGAGTGCTTCTCTTACCTCTCTGCTCTTATACTTGAATCTCACGTACTGCTTTACCATTAGAAACACAGGCTTTTGGGGGTCTAAGTGGGTGCATACAGGAAATGGAGAGCTAAAGGGTTTGAGGTGAGCTGCCCTGCTTCTCTGACTAATGCGACTTGCTCTTTCAACCATTCCAGGCAAATCTTAGACATATTCATATATGTTAAATCAGTTACACTTTGTCTAAGAAAAAACAAGGTAAATATTGTTAAGAGAAAGCTGTAGGGGGCCGGTGAAATGCATGGATATAGGGCGTTTGCCTTGCATGCAGAAGGATGGTGGTTCGAATCCCAGGATCCCATATGGTTCCCTGAGCCTGGAAGGAGCGATTTCTGAGCATAGAGCCAGTAGTAACAACTGAGCACTGTCGGGTGTGACCCAAAAACCAAAAACCAAAAAAAAAACAAACAAAAAAAAAAACCAAAAACAAAAAACCCAACACTGTCCTCTCATAGGATTTCAAAATGTGTTATTCCATTTCTTCTCCAGTTGGTCTGTTTGAGTCAGATGATCCACTTATTAAATGCTTAAATCCAGAGACCAATGAGATAATTATTTTAGAGGATCATATATCCTTTACAAAATGAGTAAACTGAGCCAGAAGAATAACTTGGAACATGTTAATTAATGGAAATATAATTTTGAAGGAATTGTTAAGTCAAGTGCTGCTAAATCTTAACACTAATTTAAAGATTTTAATATCTTAAGTAGTAATAATTCATATTTAAATGTCACACCATCAACAAAGCTCCACGAATTCCCAGTCCAAGTCTCAGTTCCTGCAAAGGGTCACTCTCTTCTGTTGATTGGAACTTGGTCTTACCACTGTGATGGAATCATTTTATACATTAGCTCCGAAGCTTATTTACTCACCACTTATGCTTCAGTTTGAATAAATACAATTATAAGACTTCTGGATGGCTCTACTGCACAGTGATTCTCTATGAGGGCAAATTCTAAAACATGTTAGCTATACAAATTTCATGACTGATAAAATAATTCCCAAAGTAAATTCCACGTCTGAATAATAATCCTCTGTTGGAATAAGTTGATTAGAGAAACAGGTTAGAATTAGATCATTCAAGGGTTTGGTAACCAATCGATCTTGTCAATAGTTATTAATTCCATTTTAGAATTCACTAACTTTGCGCTTAGATAGAAAATATGAAAAATATATTCATGTTAAAACTTCTAAATGTTAGAATAACAGAATTATAGGGTTATCATTGCATTTTAAAGTATAAAAGTAAATACTAGTCTGTTTAAAGCTTATTAAATCACCGATTGATCTATTGTTTTCCAGCAAATTAAATGAAGACCTGCAAAACAAGTTTGGTAAAGAGGTTTTCACAACTGTGATACACCTGACAAACCAGATTCTATTTCTGCATGCTACTGGTAATTAAGAAATTATATATTTAAAAGAACTAAACCAACCCAAGAATGAGATAGCTTAACCCCATTGCGATCTCTTCCTTTACTTCTGGTGGGAGCATGCCTGATAGTGCTCAGGAACTGATGGGGATGTGATGTGGGGCTTCCAGGTGGAAAGTATGTTCATCTTCTGGTGAATAATAAATTTCAGATAAAATGCTTATATGTCTGAGAGACATGCAGACTTGAGTCCCTAAAACTGTGCACTAACCTGGAGAGGGGAGCTGATAATACAGCTGTAGGGTGTTTGCCTTGCACTCTGCCGACAGAGGACAGATTCTTGGAAATCCCATATGGTCCCCCAAACCTGCCAGGAGCGATTTCTAAGCACTAGGAGTAACTCCAGTGTCCCTGGGTGTGGCCCCAAAACAAAACAAAAAAAGAACCTGGAGAGGCCTTTCAAAGCAAACAAAATACTTAAGTTCAACTATTAAAACTAGCATATTAAAATTATGACCTCTATGGAAAATTGTACATGAGAACATAAATTAGTATGACACATATATCTGATACCAACAGCTGGAAATAAAATGTTTGCCCCATTATTGACTATGTGCAACTTATTTCCATATGATTTAAGAACTTTAAAACTATCTTTCCTTTATTATGTGATCACGAGTGTGATAACTCTGCTAGGCAAGTATACAACATGAGCATTGTCTTGTTCCACTAGGTTCATAAAATCCTGCATCTAATAAGGGGCTTCAAGTTTGGGTGGTGTAGAAAAGAATGAGCCCAAGGAGGCAAGAGCAATAGATAGTACAGTGGTACTACTACAGGTAGGACATTTGCCTTGCACATGTTGACCCTCGTTCAATCTTTGGCGTCCCATGTGGTCCCCCAAGCCAGCCAGGTGTAATCTCAGAGTGATGCCACGTGTGGCCCAAAAACAACAAAAAAGAATGGGCTCTAAAGCTGACTACCAAGGGTCTGTGGGGGTGACACAGCCCCTGAATCATTGGGGTTCACGTAAAGGCTGTGGGTTAAGTTACTCCTTTGATGCAGCTTTATGATCTGAACAAATACAAATATCTGAAAAAAGTGTTCCCACAAGAATTTCAAAACAATGATACTGGTAGTTCACATAGGGTGGCAGCTGAAGAGAATTGTGAAAGCATCAAGCGCACAGCATAAACTGCACGGAGATACAGGGAAATAAGACTAATTCAGCTAGTTTAACCAAGGCCATGTAAGGAGAATAAGCTGGATAATAAAGTATTTAGGGCACCTGGCACTATAAACTCAAGAAACTATTGGGTGATCCCCATTCCTTCTACTGGGTGTTTCCATGGCCAGTGCTATAGAACTAGAGAACATATAACTGGTGTTATCACAGCACTGCCTAGTCTTCTGCTGGGATAAGTTCATCACAGAAACAGGTTAGATCATCCAAGAGTTAGATAACACACAGAAATTCTCAAAAATTCTGTGCAACAAGTTACACTAAAACTCCATAAAATCCAACACAGCAGCTAATTCCATTTCAATATTAAATTGGCTCTAAATGAGCCAAAGCTCAAGAATTAAAAATAAAAAGCTTCAACTTTCAATAACTTTACAATAACCTCTCCTTAAAGTTTTAAGGGGCCAAAACAGAATGTGCTTGAGGCAAGTGTATGACACTCCTGGCAGTTCTGGAGGTTTCCTGCATGTAATGTAAAACAAGTATTCAGCCAAACTCTCAGCACCCCTCCTCCCTCACTGTTTTCCAAGAATTGTGGTCCTGAAAGTGTGGTATCTACAAAAATAGCTAACTTTACATACAACCTTTATTAGGCCATTATGGACAATTTTCCAGTTTTTCTATTTAGAAGTGATAAAAAAAATAGTACTAGTAAAATTCTACAAAAGCAGAAATTCCAACCCTATGAAAAAATGGTAACAGAAAAACAGAAATCAGCTAAAAAAATATACAAATGCCTCCAAAACATAAAACTAGTACACATTAATAATAATAAAAAGTGTTGACATGGATGTAGGGAAAAGGGAGCCCTCAGTATTGGTGGGGATGCCAACTTTTGGGTAAACAATATTAGATACTTCTCAAAAAATTATGAATTTGGGGGCAGGAGTGCTAGCATAGTGGGTAGAGTGTTTGACTTGCATGTGGTCAACCCAGGTCTGATTCCCAGCATCCCATATGGTCCCCTACCCCGCCAGGGGTGATTTCTGAATGCAGAGTCAGGAGTAACTCCCAGGCGTTGTCAGGTGTGGCCCAACAACAAAAAAATTAAACTCGCTGCTATGTGGATGAATCTGGAGTTATCATATTAAGGGTTAGTCAGGAGAGGGATAGACACAGAATGGTCTTTCATGAGTGGGATATAAAGAACTGTAGAGGAGAAACCAACAGTATCTGAGAATGGGCCGGTTAATATGGAGCTTACTCTAGAGGTGAGCTGTCCCTGCCAACAAAGGGTGGAACTGATTGCTGTTGCAGCCTCTAAAGCATCAGGCAGCCATTCTGGACTACCTTCTCAGCTCTCCTGTGGCCTGCTCCTTGGTCCTCCCTGTCCATTGTTCCCTGGGGGCACTTCTTCAGAGGTGAGCTGTACGGCCTACGAAGCGTGGAGACAGGAGTGCAGCCGCATGCATCTTCTAGCCAGTGAACCCCACCATAACATTAGGAATAAAAAACACACTACAAGTGGGACACTGGGGAAACAGTGTCAACACCGGGCATAGAGAACGAACTTGGCAGCTCTGATGACCATAAAACTGCCAACCACCTAGTTAGCCTCTCAGATAAGGAGTTTAGAGAAGAAATAAGGAGGATGTTCATAAAACTCAAAGAAAGCATAGATCAAGTTGAAAGGAACACAAATAAGAATTTAGAGCAGGGGTCTTCAAACTACGGCCCTCGGGCCACATCCGGCCTGCCAGCAGTGAGTGCTGTTTGGTTGCCAAGATACCTGCCAGCATATACACTCAGTGTATATCCAAATATCAGGAACCATGCACTCAAAATGGTAACCATCTTTGGTAGCACTTATGCCTGTGAACAGACTTTTTCAAGAATGAAACATCTGAAATCTCCAACCAGATCAAGATTAACTGATGCCCACTTGCATCACTTGTTACGGCTGGCAGTGACAAATATGGAACCGGACATTGACCATCTCATTAGCCAAAAGCAGGCCCACAGTTCCCATTGGAACTGGCGCGTGATGTTTATTTATAAATGGTTTTCATTTTATTTATCTAAGATATGTGCAGTGTGAGTAGGAATTAGTAGCTCATATAGTCCGGCCCTTCAGCTCTCTAAGGGACCATAATCCGGCCCCCACTTTAAAAAGTTTGAAGACCCCTGATTTAGAAGATATAAAGATAGAAATCAGGAAACTCCTAACTGAAATAACAGGTCAGAAAATCAGTGAGTTAGAAGGTAAGATGCATAATAACTTAAAGCAAATGATTAAACTATGGGAAAATCACTCAAACAATGTGAAAAGACAAAAAACAAAAGTTTCTGATAAATAGAAACAAGAATTAGTGGAGGGGCTGGAGAGATAGCATGGAGGTAAGGCAGTGGCTCGAATCCCGGCATTCCATATGGTCCCCCGAGCTTGTCAGGAGTAATTTCTGAGCGACCCGAGCACTGCTGGGTGTGACCCAAAAACCAAAAACCAAAAGAATTAGTGGAATCCCTGAAACCCAGGAAGAACATTCCCAGAAAGATCAACAGTCAAGGACATCATTGCAGAGAAACTCCCAGAGCTTAAAACTGCATGCCCAAAGAGTACCAGCTTAAAGAGACCTGAAGAAAAGCACCTTAAGAAACATCCTAGTCACAATGATGAATCCCAGACAGGGATAGAATCCTGGAAGCAGCAAGATCCAAAAGGGAAATCATATTCAAAGGAGCATGCTTAAGATTTACAGCAGACTTGTCACAAGAAACCCTCAAGGCCAGAAGGCAGTGGTAAAATATAGTGATAAAACTCAACAAAATGAGTATACTAGTATAGCTAGTATACTGCACCAAACCAGACTCACTTTCAGGTTTGAGGGAAGTATATATAGCTTTATGGACAAACGACAGCTCAGAAACTTTAGATTTAAAATCAACCTTAAAAATGAAGCTTACTGGGGCCAGAGAGATAGCATGGAGGTAAGGCATTTGCCTTGCATGCAGGATAGTGGTGCGAATCCCAGCATCCCATATGGTCCCCCAAGCCTGCCAGAAGCGATGTCTGAGCGAAGAGTCAGGAGTGATCCAAAACCCCCCCCCCCAAATGCAGCTTACTATAGGGAAAGGGGTGAGGGAAGAACACTGGGACAATGATGGAGGGAAGCAGATACTCTGGAGTATGGTGCTAGTAATGTATGAAACTAACCTCATTAGAAGGTTTGCACAGAAAAGAGCAGTGAATGTAAAGGGTCAGCTCCAAAATGAGATCGTAGGTCATCTCTAGTAAACGATAGATGCATAAATGAAAACAAATGAACACAGCAAGTTCAAGAGGAATAATATAAGAAAACAATTGGATTCCTGGAAATATAGGAAGGTGAATTTAATGAAGAACCACTGGGTAAAAAGAAATCATAGATGGGCCAGTGCCACAGTACAGCAGGTAGAGTAAGCCCTGAACATACCGGTGTGGCCCCAGGCATAATATGGAACCCCTCCTGATGATTTACCAAAAAAATTAACTCTCTTGCATTTATATACTTGATTGTCCTCAGAGGTCAAGTCCACCAGTTCTCTGGACTGAATATCCATGCTTCATGGAGTGTTCAATAGTCTGCATCATATAAAACTATATCCTAAAGTTATTTTAACTGCTTGCAGAGCCATGTTGTATATCTTAATATCAGAAAACTTGACACTATTTCTATGTATTATCCTTGCTAATTTATAACCCTTGTCCTTACTATTTTTATATATTGTTTACAACTCTTGGTCATCAATATAAATGGAAGTCAACAAACTCCTTTGCGAACTTTATTTGGATACTTCATAACCCACAAAAGTAAATAAGAACACGATTGATAATGAATAACAAAATCTCCATTTTGAGAACAGTTTGCCTGCTTCTGGGCTCAAACCATAATGCAGCTTCTTGCATTCTGTTTATATAGGTATGCACTTTGCATACCTTTAGATGTTCTCTCAACCACAATGGATAGTCTGCCTCAGCAGGCTTTTGAACCTGAAGGAGACACAGGAAACTCCCAGACTTGACTCAGCTCACACCCAAGGAAGGATTCTCAAGACTGGGCAAGTCATATTTATAATCCTCTCAATCTTCAGACTTGTGCACCCTTACTATTCTTTATTAGTAAGTAAAAATGGAACAAATTTCAAGTCACTTACCTTTAAGAACTCTGGGTTGATTTCATAATTGACCAAAAGTCAAGATAATACTTACTGCTGAAGTATAAAGATGGTAATATTACACAGGTGATGACTATATGGAGCCAGTTGTTTTTCAGCATGAAGTAACAAATTTAAACCTCAATGTAGTCCGTTTGAACATAACCTTGGCAACACTGCTGCCTATAATCTCCAATGCTGCTAGTGATCCCCATAACTCACAAGGATCTAGTGATCCCCTCAAGCACTACAAACCTGAATGTAAGCACCAGGACTAATGAATGTGACTCTTAGGAAGCAGTTGTGCAACCTTGCAATGAAAGGAGTGAACCTTCAGTCAGCATCATGGTTGAGGATGGCTGCAACCTTTAGCAGACACAAGCAAATGTGCAAACCCCAGTCAAGGGAAAATCAGAGGAGAAAAAGAAGTGGGGTAAATCAGGAGTTTAAATGGGATTGAAAAGCATTTCCTTTATGCAACAAGACGGATAGAGGTCATCTGAATCTAAAGCAGGATTGTTCTCTTAAAGCAGGAGTCTACCTTCTTGGGGCTCCCCTGAAGCAAAGCACCCACCCCATCCTTCTAGATTGTTCCAGCAGACTCTGGGGGTGGGAGTATGGTACCAACTCTTTAGAGAACTCTAAAACTTGTTTTTTTAATGGTAAACAATTTTTTTTGTGCTAAAAATCCCAAACCTTTGTTTTTGATTTTTGTATGCCGGGCATCTTCCACATATTAGTAAATCCCTAAAATACTCAAAACAGAGAACTATGGAAGCCTGATTCTTGCTCCCATCTTTTTGCTGTAAGTCTTCCTCCTAAGGATACATTGATTTTTCTCTGGATTAAGATTTCTCAAGTCGGGCCGCTAGAGGTAAGGTGTCTGCCTTGCAAACGCTAGCCAAGGAAGGACAATGGTTCCATCCCCCGGAGTCCCATATGTCCCCCCAAGCCAGGGGCAATTTCTGAGCGCTTAGCCAGGAATAATCCCTGAGCATCAAACGGGTGTGTGCCCCACCCCACCCCGAAAAAAAACCAAACAAACCAAAAAAGATTTCTCAAGTCTATACATCTCAAATCTGAGGTATTACAAATGAGCCATATCACCTCCCTCACAAAATGATCGAAACAACTGGGTTCCAGTCATCTATAATGGAAAGCCTTGTGATTAAATATCTGAGCTTACTTATTTGTGGGCAAAAGATGCTAGAGAACATAAAGAATTCAAATTGGTTAAGTATTCTGTTATAGAGTTTTAGCTTTGTTCTATCCCGCTTGAACAAAAAATGGCAAAGACTTTCGAGAAGTGTTTATCTCCCCTTCGGTAAGGTAATAAGGACTTGACTATGTTGTTTATGTCATTACTGTTAGTTTTGAGTTTGGGGCCATACAGACTAAAAGTGTCTTACCCACTTTATTAAATGCTTTGGCTCCTTAGTCACCTAAAAGCTTACTTAAGAATCAAACAGGGGGATTGGGGGTGCATCCTGTATAAGAGACCCAGCACCAACCCTCATCCAAATTAAGGTTTGACTGTTCTCATACTATCAATAGAATATCAAGAATGAATTCTTTTTTAGTAATTCACTTCTGAGAATTAAAATTTTCTAAACTTAAGTGAACATAACATACGTATAACTTCTAAGACAATCTGTAAACATTCCAGTCAAATAGCCATTTTCCATGTTATCTTTGGTATTACTATTTTCAGGGACTAGATTCTTTAGGGGTAGTGTGAATTAGTTAAAAACACACTCTTCTGTCCATTCATTTTTTTTTTTTTGGTTCTAATACACAAACATGAATGAATGTTAGTTAGACTATGTGTTTTTCATCAGAAATTCTTCGTTGCAAAATATTAACAGTAAAAACAGAAAGCTAATTTTTATTAAAATTTAAGCACCAATTGACTCCTCAAATTAAAACAAAACAAAAAACAAAAACAAAAACAGAAACAACCACTCATTCTCACACACACAACACAGACTACTGCCTCGGATGTCCTTCACAATAATTAAAGCCTTTATGGAGAAAAATCCATGATCTGACAGGTTAGCACTGCACTCACTGAGATACCATGATTTACAACACTTGAATTACGACTTGAAAATTCACATCAGAGGGTTCTATAATGTATAAGACCATCTATTTATTTACATGGTTATAAAATGTATAAAATATCAATGATTATTTAAAAGTTGGGGCTCTACTTCAATAAGAAATTAATGCTTGGACTGATGGAATGTCTATAATTTTAATGGCCAATCAGATCACGTGACTTCTCTCATTTATAATAAATGCAGGCAAACAAAAAATGAGAACATATTTCATTTAAACCTAACTTTTTTTTTCTTCACTTCTTGAGTTTGCTTTTAGGATTCACAATAGGCATTATGGATTAGGCATTATGAAAGGAGTTCCACCTGTCATGGTCTATCTAGTCTCTCCTTAGATCCAAATCTAGAAGTTTAAGCATAGCAACAGCATAAGAATTTGAAATAGATTCATAAGCACAAGTGTAGCACCATCTGAACCTATTTGAAAGCACTTCTTAGATACACCAATCCTATACTGCTGGGTAATGAAACGTGGAGCCCATGCTTTAGTGTAGGGGGAAAAAAAATCAAATCTAGCAGTTGTCTCCTACTAGCATCTTTCACTTCCCCACTCCTCTATTCAGAACAAATAAGCAAGGGATGTTCCAAGGATAAATTGAATGCACTACCAGATTCTGATGTACAAAAATATTTAGAACTTAATACAGCATCTCAGTCCATTTATATTTCTTCCATAACCATAGAAAAATAGCCATATGCAAGGCAAATGCCCTACCACTGCGCTATTGCTCCGGCTCCCTAAGATTCCTTTTCTTTTATACTGAACTGTAAAAGGAATGAATGGATGTCAAATAAAGTAACTATGTTTGCTCTTAAAAGATATGTCTTTCATATTTCTTTTGGGAGAATGAAAACAAAAGTCAGATCAAAGATCCAATTTTAAGTTCCAACTCAAAAACAGAAAATTAAATACTTTAGAAAAAAATAATGAATTCCCTGCTCCTCACACCCACAATACATTTTTTGTTCCAAAATGTAAAGATAGATGAAAACCACAAAAAAGATAACCTTCCAGGGAAATTTATATTTAATGCCAAATAGGTACATATTAAAGAATCCACTTCAAATATGGTGCACACTGATGTACTTCATATTTTGAGCTATTCCACTAAATGCCACACTGCAAGTAATTAGTCATCTTATAAAAGGATCACCAGCACAGTTTCAAAGAAACAAACCACACATTGACACACAGCCAAAACAAATATATACACTTCCTCAGTGGAAGACAGGTATGTATGAAAAGTGGCCTTGAAAACCTGCTGTACCAAACACTTCTATTAATAAGGGAAAAAACAAAAACAAATCAAACAAATTAAGTAAGTTTCTTGTTTCTTCTTTAACACAGTTGCCATCTTACATGATTTTAGATTAGGTGCCTTCTTAATAACATTCAATATGCTTTTTTGTTGCACCTATCATCATCCTGGCTAGAATTGAGCTTGAAATACCATAGTGTTCAGAGTAATATTCTTGTGAGTAGTATACCTGACTCATGGGTGGATCATAGTTAATGTACATATATATCCAAATCACAATAAAATTTCAATGAGTTCAGACTAAGTCTATATCCTTCTATAGGAGTTATTACCCAAGACTACAGTTTTAAAAATCCAAGAACTGAGAATAAGAATGCTTTTTTATTTTGCTGTTGACAATTTATCAATTCCCTTCGTTCCTTTCCTTTTTAAACTTTTAATAAAAATGGTGAAAAGAAATGGTAGTTAAGGAAATAAAAAAAATCTAGTAAAACACCAAAAACAGATCAGAGTAGTTTCAGACTCTTCTTTGTAAAGATGTTAAATTACTGACAAGATTTTTTTTTTTTTAACAAATCAAAATATCTAAAAGCAAAACAACCCAACAGAGATGCCTATTTAAGCAACTGGCGGTCTTCTATGCTTTTAAGGCGTTTCTTCCGGGGCTGTACAAAGTCATCATCTGAGTCATCACTAAATTTATTATCTTCTGATTCATTTCTGAATTCTAGTTTAGGAAACCTTTTTTCTGGATATAGGTTCTTTAGAAGTTCTTCAAAATAGCTTTCAAGTTTTATACCAGCATTGGCTACTTCAGAATCAGGCTGTTAGATAAAAACAGAAATAAAATGTTGTTATTATAATGTTTAAAAAATAAGCATCATTTAGTTAATGAAAGTAGTCACTTTCTTGCATCTTGTGTCCTTATTTATTTATTTATTTATTTTTGGTTCTGGGGTTACACCCTGCAGCACTCGGGCTACTCCTGGCTCTATGCTCAGAAATTGCTCCTGGCAGGCTTGGGGGACCATATGGGATGCTGGGATTTGAACCACTGACCTTCTGCATGCAAGGCAAATGCCTTACCTCTATGCTATCTCTCTGGCCCCGAATGTTGTGTTCTTTTAATTTATGAATACCAATGGGTTGCTTTAGCAAAATGTGTATGCATAATCACTCATAGAAACTAACAGTCTTGAGCTACACAAAGTCTTTAGAAAATGCTGGAACAAAAAAAATTCATCTAAAAGTGTGGGAGGAACAATCTAGGAAAACCAGATTACCAAAGAGATGTCATAAACATAGAATCATAAAACAGGTATTTGTATGTATCTGGCTTTAATTCACATCTGGAAGTGCTCAGAAGCAATTCCAGGATTTGTGCTTAACAAAAGCATGTAGGCTTTCCCCAAGCAAAGCTTGTGTTTAGTACACAGCGCACTCTCTCCAGCCTGCAACAAGTTATTTTTAAATTAAACGCTCTGGAATGAGTAACCAGTACATAAAAAAGGCCGTCAAGAAAAGGCTGCTAGGGGTTAGAGCGACAGTATGGTGAACATGTGGCTGTGGGCATGTAGTCAATCCCTGGCATCCAATATGGTTCCCCTGAGCACCACCAGGAGTAATTCCTTAGTGCAGAGCCAAGAGATACACCCCTGGGCGTCACTGGATGTGGCCCAAAAAGAAAGAAGAAAAAGATACGTTGCTGTACACCCATAGGATAAAACCACTGGAGGTGGCATAAAATGTGCATATTGATGTGTTTTGGTATATGGCTGAGAAAAGACATGAGTGTTTTACCTTTTAAGCACTGTGGTTACAAAATTATTCATGACAGATTTTCAGTTACAGAATATACACCACCATGGGCTGGGGTGATAGCATAGTGGTAGCCATTAAACTTGCATGTTGCTGACCCGGGACAGACCCAGGAACAATTTCTGAACACAGAACAGGGAGTAACCCCAGAGTGGGGCCAGGGTATGGCCCCCAAACAAACAAAATATGCACCACCAGTGCACATTTCCAACACCATCAATGTCAATAAGTTTGACCAAGAGTAAAGACAAATTCCATCATCTTTTGCTAATCAAAATATGCCTCAGGGGCCAGAGCAATAGTCTACCAGAAGCAATTTCTGAGCATAGAGCCAGGAATAAATCCTTGAGCACCACTGGTGTGGCCCAAAAACCAAAACTAAAACAAAGTATGCCCTAAATATGATAAAATGTTATCTTCTGAAAAATGTGCTTCATAAATGAAATTTTCTATCTGCCTACCCCCAAATCTGTCATTTCTGTTATGAACAAGTATGAAAAGTCTAGTCTAAGTGGACTGTTACTAATGAAATAATCATGTAGAAGAGTAGGAATATAAATCTTAGATAAAAATAATTCTCATGGGGCTGGAGTGATAAGTAGGACACTTGCCTTACACATAGGTAGCAGATCTGAGTTCAATCCATGGCACTCCAAAAGGTCTCCCTAGTATCAGCAGGAGGGATCCTCAAAAGCAGAGCCAGGAGTAAGCCCTGAACACAAATAAGTGTGGCCTACTCAAGTGAGCATGATGCACTTGCCTTGCACACTACTGATTAAGAATCAATCCACAGCATCCCATTTGTGCTTTGAGCACTGTCAGGGATAATTCCAGAATGGAGAGCCAGGCATAATCCCTGAACACTGCTGGTCCCTAAACAAAAAATATTTCTCACATTCTATTATTTTCACTGTGATAGGCTTTATCATTACATATTCAATCATATAGCACATTCTTTATTTGCTGACAAGGTAGGGTAGGCCTAGATTACTACAATAAAATGCTATTTTAATTTTTATTCTTACCTCATTGAATTCAGCACAGTTTCGAAAGATCAATCTAAAATCAGCAACAAAATCTTCAGGCTTTGTATATATGGAACAATCTTCATGTAATCTTTTCTTGATGGCTGACAAGTCCATTGGATTTTTAATTATTTTGTAGTAATCAGGCACCTTCCAAAATAAATTAGAAACTATAACAAACAGCTCAACTATGTATGAATTTAGTTTAAATAAAATTTGTGAATGTATACAATTTCTAATGATCTTACTGCTTTAAACTCTACTTTCTTTCATGCTGATAGGATAATCCATTAAACATTTATAAATGACTATAGCTTCCACATTATATATGTTTTGTTGATATATTTTTTTTTTTTTTCAAAAAATGTCACCAATTTGTTTGTTTTTGTTTTTTGGGCCACACCTGGTGATACTCAGGGGTTACTTCTGGCCATGTGCTCAGAAATCACTCCTGGCTTTGGGGTCCATATGGGACACAGGCATGGAACCAAGGTTTCTCCTGGGTCAGCCAAGAGCAAGGTAAATGCCCTTTTGCTGTGCTCTCTCGGGCCTCCAAATGAAGAAAAAAGTATTTCACTTCTAAACTTCACTAAGAATTAAACAAGGGCTAGAAGAGTATTACTTAAGAGTAATACGTCTAGGGGCCGGAGAGATATCATGGAGGTAGAGCAATTTCTGAGCGTAGAGCCAGGAGTAACCTCTGAGAACTGCCGGGTATGACCTCCCTCCAAAAAAAGTAAATACAAATAAAGTATTAAAAGAGAGTAATGCGTCTAGAAGGATTCTAGAGATAGAGCTATTTTTGCTATGTAGTATAGCTTTGAATCTGGGTAAATTAACATAATCTAGCCATACTTCCTATTTAAATAGGAATAATCCTATTTTGTAAAAACTAAATGAGATGGAAAGTATTAAGAAAAAAGGTGTGGGCAGGAGAGATAGCATGAAGATAGGGCATTTGCCTTGCATGCAGAAGAATGGTGGTTTGAACCCCAGCATCCCATATGGTCCCCTTAGCCTGCCAGGAGTGACTTCTGAGCATAGAGCTAGAAGTAGGCCCTGAGGGCTGCCGGGTTTGTGACCAACCCCCCACCCCCCAAAAAGGGGTGCATTTTGTCATTGTTATTATTTTCATTGAATTATCTGCCTGATTTTTTTGGGCTACCTCCACTTTTCGAAATGTTCTCAACAAAGTGGTTATTGGTATTTCCTAAGCCATTTTCTCCATAATCTTATATTGAATTTTGGACTTATTATAGAGCCGGGCATCTTATGTTAAGTTTAAAATTTTAAAAAAATATCCAAAATCAGAGAATCAAATATATTGATAGGCCTTCTTTAGCTCATATCAAACTTTAAGTACAAACCCTAAGTTCACAGTTAATGCGTGTGCCTAAGGTGCATCTGTGCAATCAAAACCTCTCCCCACTTTATCTTCTTCTATTGTCCAAGTCTACTTATTAATTTGAAGCTAGCAGGGCCAGGATGCCAAAAGTAAGTACAGGGAACTGTGGAGTGCTTTATTTCAAATGGAAAATTTTCCCCAATAGCTTAGAAATATGTAACTCAAACATACGCATAAAGATTATCTATGTAAATGCACAAAATGACATTAATACTTACAGTTAGAGGAACTGGGTCTTGAAAAGCCAGGCTCATTTCATGACAATAAAGAAATAAAAGTAGGCGCTCACACTTCTAAGAAAAAATAAACAATGTAATAAGATAACGATGTTACAGCTTGTTTAATACTGTTGAGAACCAAGGTAGAATAAAAAATATACAAAATTACTATTTAAGATTTTTCCAATCACTTACTGAAATGAGGCATCGATAAGACCAATCCTTGAAATTATAGTGGAAAAAGCTCCTTGAACTTGCACACACACACACACACACACACACACACACACACACACACACACACACACACACACACACACACACACACCCTCTTCTGTAAAATCTTATGGTCCCATCATGCTCTTAGTTACTTCTTTGCTCTCATGTTTGAGCCCCTTCCTACATGGTTAAGTTCCATTAGTTACTTAATAATTTCCTAAAGAGAATCTTTAAAATGTAAATTTATTAGCTTTATAATTCCTTATTTTTTGTTTCGGACCAATACCCAGTTGTGCTTGGATCCCTGCGGGACCATGTGTGTGCTGGGGATTGAACCCAGGTTGGCCAAGTGCAAGGCAAACACCTTATCTATTTGTACTATCATTTTAAAATGTTATTATGTTCAAATAGTTTAGGAGGCTTTAGATATAAGCTTTGAACTTAGTAAAAGAATACCAGAATATTTGTGATCCACTTAGCCATCAAGAAAGGGCAGTGTAAAAATACTGGCTTTGGATGAAGTGGCAGAGCGTGTGTTGTTAACTCCAACTGGTAGAAGAAAAATGAAAGAACAAAGAGAAAAACACACTTCTTTGATGCCAAAAGTTGTTGAAATAAAACAAAACAATAATTTAGTAAGGGCAGAATAAATGCCTAAGTCATTTTAATTCATTTTAAATTTCTAGAACATGTAATTAAGGCACTGTGATATTTTTGAGGAATTATAGCTTGACTTTATATTATTTTATATTCCTATACTTTTTTGCTTTTGGTCCATACTTGATAATAAGGGCTTACTCCTGGATCTATGCTCAGGGTGGTACTTGGGGAACAACAAGATATGGAGTACTGAACTCTGTAAGCCTAGGTCAGTTGCAGATAAGGCATGTGCCTTAACCCTTGTACTATCTCTTTAGCCCCAATACTTCTGAGAAAAATAATTACTCCTCAGGATAAAATTTCACTGCTTGAATATATATGGTTTTTTGATGAAAGGCAAACATAATTACATTATATAAATGCATCTAAAAATAAAATCCTCTAGAAAATAGAAAAAAAAACCTTACCCTTTTATCTATTGGTGTTAATTTAGTAAGACCTTCATTTTTCCTTTTTTCTGAGCTGTGACTAGGAGCATCACAATCATATTCAACTTCTGGTTTAGATAAGTCTCGACAAAAAGTGCAAATCCACTCTCCACTGTTGGGGGAGAAAATATTTGAGTTCGTAATGTGCTGGTTTTGTTTTCATCAAGTAACAGTGAATATAGCACCAGGCCAAGAATATGGTATATACTGAAGTGGTATATACTAATGTACATTAGGTGTCAATTTCATCTATATATTATTTCATGTCTCCTTGAGACAAAGGTACGAGTTAATCTAGGAATATGAGGTATGACTGATTCACATCTTTCTAGAATAAAGTCAGAATTAATACTTTAAAAGAATTAAGAACTCCATACAATGGCTCTTCTTTTTTTTTTGAGGGGTGGGAGTTTGGGTCACACCCGGCAGCGCTCAGGGGTTCCTCCTGGCTCTATGCTCAGAAATTGCTTCTGGCAGGCTCAGGGGACCATATGGGATGCCAGGATTTGAACCACCGTCCTTCTGCATGCAAGGGAAATGTGCTACCTCCATGCTATCTCTCTGGCCCACAATGGCTCTTCTTGAGAATCATCCCAGAGGGTTTTGGAGTTGTTTCAAGTGACTTTTTTTTACAAATGTTTTATACTACAGTGATTATGAAAAGGTTTTTTGCTTATTTGTTTCTTTTACTGGTACTTATACTGAAAGAATGTGAAAAAAGGAAGTAGTATCTATCTTACCTTGGAAAGTTTGCCAAAGTGGGCACATGACAGGATAGATGGAATACTTTGGGACACTTTTCACAGCACAGGAGTTCCCCTCCATTCTGACAAACTGCACACCAGTCCTCGTTGGGATCATCCTCTTTCCTCGTCTCTCCGTGAAGTGGCGACTTCTGAGAGGCATCCAGCCACTCAGGTTTTCCATTTGAAGGATTTTCCTGCTGAAGTCCAGGTTGATCTCCTGTGCTATCAGGAGCATCTGATCTTGGGACTGACTCTTCAGAAGTTGAGTTCTGATTACTATTTAGGAGGAGGGAGGTAAGTATGCTTCTTGGATAGTTGGTCTGCAATGGAAAAGTGAAAAGTTTATGTATTTCATTAATTACTTATTATGACAACACTACTACAAACTATTGCAAACATATCTAGTTACTTGAGACAAATTATGTTTACTGCTGCTTTTTCTGGTTTGGGGGCCACACCCGGCAGTGCTCAGGGGTTACTCCTGGCTCCATGCTCAGAATTTGCCCCTGGCAGGCTCGGGGGACCATATAGGATGCCAGGAATCTAACCTGGATCTTAGCCAGATCGGCCACATGCAAGACGAACACCCTACCGTTGTGCTATTGCTCAGGATCCTTTTACTGCTGTTTTTGAGTTCTAGTGGTAAAGAAGAGTTGAACCTCTGCTGAAAACTAGCATCAAATTGAAGATAACTATGAAGAGGAGATGTGGATAATAGAGGAAGTCAGAATCTGGCAAGACTACAGAAATGGGAGAGAGTCAATGAGCTAGCTCAATGGAGGCTCTGAATACAGGAGAACTGAGTTCAATCCTTGGCACTGCATGGTCTCTTCAGAAGCACCAAAATTCTAAGTAGCCTGCACCAAAATTCTAAGTAGCCTGCCGCAACTGTGTGTAACTAACCACTAAAAAAAATTAGAAAAAAAAATAAGAGATTAGGAAAATACTATGGAAGCATTCACATACACTGTAAGTACATTTTACTGAAGTGAATTCAGTAAAAGTGCCCAGCAATTTTTAAAACATTCATTGAAAGTACAGATTTAATTCACAGAAGTAATTCATAACTAGGAATTTACATTTTAAGTTTTTGGATTTTTTTTTTCCTTGCTTTTTGGGCCACACCCGGTGACGCTCAGGGGTTACTCCTGGCTATGTGCTCAGAAACCGCTCCTAGCTTGGGGGACTATATGGGACGCAGGGGGATCGAACTTCGGTCCGTCCTAGGTTAGTTGCGTGCAAGGCAAATGCCCTAACACTTGTACCACTGCTCTGGACCCAGGAATTTACATTTTAAAAAGATGGCAAAAATGTTAAGAATACTAATATTTGCACCTCCCATTTTAATGTTGTACTTTCTCCCCATATCTGCACAGGTTTTCTCTTGGAACTGGCTTCCTTTCATAGGCCAGACATGATGTGAAACCCTTTGGCATTTCTAAACTGGACAGTCATAGTGAATTTGTATGATATGCACTAAGACAGAAACATACCATGACCAGAATCTTGTACCCTAAAATTTTGGGATGAGTTCTGGCTGTCAGATTACTAAATTGGACCAAACAAGTTGGAATATGATGGTCACATTCAAGAGTCTAAGGGGCTTGGTAATCCAGAGGGAGTTGGAGGCAATCAGCTTATTCCTGGTACTACAGCATGAGCTAGAGAACCTGACAGATTGGTATTCCAGGATCCAGTGTTTGTGGGGCCAAAGTGATAGAGCACAGTGGGTAGGGCATTTTCTTTGCATGTAGCAGACCTGGGATTGACACACAGCATCCCTGAACCTGAAAAGAGTGATTTCTGGGTGCAAAGCCAGGAGTAATGCACCGCTGGGTGTGGCTCCAAAAGATAAAAAGAAAAAGAAAAAAAGTGAGCCTGTAGTCAGATGATGTTTTGTGACTAAAACTAGGGCAAGATATTTAACTCGTATGTAGTATCCAATTAAATTGGCTTTGTTAGATTGCTGTAATACAGTTGAGGGGCCGGAGAGATAGTATGGAGGCAAAGCGTTTGCCTTGCATGCAGAATGATGGTAGTTCGAATCCAGCATCTCATATGGTCCTCTATGCCTGCCAGGAGCGATTTCTGAGCGTAGAGCCAGGAGTAACCCTGAGCACTGCTGGGTGTGACCCAAAAACAAACAAACAAAAAAAGACAGTTGATAGGCATGAGTATAACTTTATGAATAGTAACAATTTTAAAATGTTCATGTAATTACTATACTGGCTAAAGCATGGCCTCTGAAAAATAATTGTTCTGGATAAATGCATATTCAGGTTATATCGAGTATATCTACTTCTTAGTTAAATCTATATTCAGTTATCAGTTTACATAATGACTATATTAATTGCATAATTATAGAATTTATTTTTACAGTGAATCAATAATTACATTTCTTTTTTTTTTGTTTGTTTGCTTTTTCGGGCCACACCCATTTTTGATGCTCAGGGGTTACTCCTGGCTAAGCGCTCAGAAATTCAGAAATTGCCCCTGGCTTGGGGGGGACCTTATGGGACACCGGGGATCAAACCGCTGTCCTTCCTTGGCTAGCGCGTGCAAGGCAGACACCTTACCTCTAGTGCCACCTTGCCGGCCTCAATGACTAATTACATTTCTTAGTCATCCATTCACATATTTTCCTATTTTTACGTCTTACAATCTCCAGCAAATTATAAAATACTTTTTTTAAGAAGAGGGGCAGGGGTGTCTACCAAGCAGTGCTCAGAAGACTCCAGGGCCATAGCTAGGTATGCTTGGATCCATGGTGCTGGGGAAGAAACCACAAAACATGTGCCCTAACACCATGCTATCTCCCTGGAACCAGATGCTTCAAATAATTTATTGCCCATTATCAGTCTGATACAGGGTGTACTAGAGGAACTACTGTACTGAATTTTTACATCTTTTCTTTTTTAGAACCTTCATTAAAATTTTTTAAGAAAATATTTTTGTTTCAGTCATACCTAGCCATGCTTTTAGGGTCTTTTCCTGATTCTGCACTCAGCAATGACTTCTGGTATTTTTGGGGGGGGGGGAGGAATCTTATGGGGTGTTGGGTTATTGAACCCAGATCTGTAGCTTAAAATGCAAATGCCCTCACTACTGTACTATCTCAGAATTCTCATTTTTGGAACTTCTGAATGTAGAATTCTTTTTGTTTGTTTCTTATTTTGGGGGGGGGGGGCACACCCAGTGATGCTCAGGGGTTACTCCTGACTATGCACTCAGAAATTGCTTCTGGCTTGGGGGACCATATGGGATGCCAGGGGATTGAACCACAGTCCGTTCTAGGCTAGCATGGGCAAGGCAGAGGCCTTACCCCTTGTGCCACCACTCTGGCCCCGGAATGTAGAATTTTAATTAACCCAATCCTCTTTTATCTTTTTTTTTTTCCCCTGGGCCACACCCAGTGGCACTCAAAGCTTAATCCTGGTTGTGTGCTAAGAAATCACTCCTAGCAGGCTTTGGAGACCATATGGGATGGCAGGAATCGAACATGGGTTGGCCATGTGCAAGGCAAATGCCCTACCCACTGTGCTATTACTCTGGCCCCATGATTCTCTTTTGACTACCTGCACCATTGTGTCTTTGAACTCACTACATACCCTGAACGTGGTGTCATTAAATCATTAAAATCATTCTCTGATAGGTCAAAAGCCATAGCAGAACTGACAGGGCACCTGCCTTAAACGTGGCTAATCTGATCCAATCCCATGCACACATTTATCCATGAGCCCCACCAGAAGTGATTCTTGGTTTCTGCTCAGAGCCAGTAGTAAGCACTAAACAACCGCTATTGGGGCCCACAAAAAGTAAAACAAACCATTTTCTGAGAGTTTGCCATGTAGCTTGGTACTGGTAGAGCCTTCTGTAATATAGTATGAACTAATTGAGCCCGGTGAGGTTCTATGTGTCTTTTCCCCATTGTGTTGAGGGTGAATTTCCATAGTAATACTCCCTCTTGCCCCTTGTTCCCACAATTATGGTGTCATGCAGCTGCAGTTTAGGAAAGAGAGAAGATGGAGGAAGTGGCTGGATGTGAAGCTGCCAGAAAGCAACTAAAATACTCTTTCATTTGTATTTTTTGTTCTAATACTGAAAAATGTCCTCAAAGTTCAAAAAATTTAAATCTATTTCCTGCTTCTAAATATAACATTTGGGATGAACTGGCATGTTTGGGTTACACTTGGTGGTACTTAGAACCATGTTGAGGTCCTAAGGAGGACCAAGAATTTAATTAAGGGTTCCTGACTGTAAAGTATGGGTTCTAATTATCTGAGCCATAAATGATCTGGCTATAAATTTTTAGCTTCTAATGTGTTGATCTAAAACAGGAATAATACTGCAATAATAATGTAAGTAAGAATACCTACATTTTGAGGTCTAGATTCTTCATCTGATTCTTGTTTCACTATAACAACAGGAAAATCATAATTTTCAGGAGGCCCACTGTTTTCCTGTTTTATTCGAATTGGTTCCAACATGACTACTGGGACTTTGTGTGTGGAATCAGCTCCTGTTGGTTTGCTGGAAGAGCCAGAACTGTAAGAAAGGAGAGGGAAAAAAAAAAGAGATAAATAACATCCAAGGATGTTAAGTTTCTCAAAATAAAGTTTAATAATAGTTTTCCCCTTTTCACAACAATATCTTAGTTGGACAGCAATGCCAACTACAGGCTTCATCAGCAAGAAATGATACACAACCAAAATGCAATTGCTGCATGAAAAATTATTTGACTTATGTATAACAATGCTATAATTATAAAATACTTTTATAATTACATATTATAAAATTATAAAAATACATATTAACCAATGTCAATAGTTTTATCAGGCATCTGGAAAGGTATTTAAATAAATTTAAAGTAAAGCTAAAATTTAAATCAAATCAGTTCAGAACTACAGAGCTCTAAAAGTAGGCAGCTATAATTTCGTTCTCAATTCAATGAAAGAAAACTCAGGACTCACATTAATGACTGACTGTCATAAAGTGTGAAGCTTATGAACTAGGATTATAATTTACTGGTGTTTTTTGTTAGTTAAAAAGTGAATGAGACAAAAAGCTTTTACTGATGGCCGCTACATTCTCACAGGATTAGAAGAGAACTTCTTTTCCTATTCAGGGAATGCCTCAAGATAATAAGGATTGGGCAAATAAAAATAGATAGGTAAAATAGACTGAATAGACAAGTAAAAACATCAAGTCAAAATAGACTTGGAGCCAGCAGCACAGTGATAGGCGTTTGCCTTGCACGCGACTGACCTGGATGGACCAGGTTTAATTCCCGGCATCCTATATGATCCCCCATGCCTGCCAGGAGCAATTTCTGAGTGCAGGTTCAGGAGTACTTCCTAAGCATTGCCGGGTGTAGCCCCAAAACAAAGAGCGCAAAATAGACTGTTTTGTACTATCTTCAATAGTACATTTATTTATTTCAACAGTAGAATCAATGCTTAATTATAAGAATAGATGAGGGGCCAGAGTGACAGTACAGTGGGCAGGGCTTCTGCCTGGCATGCGGACCACCCAGGATCAATCCCCAGCTTGCTATATTTTCAATTCATACCTATTTTTCTAACTTTAAAGAAAAGCATACTTTAATTAACTTATGAATCTATTAAATTTCTTTTGGCTCTTGGGTATATACCAGCAGTGCCTAGAAGCTACTCCTAGAAGTACTCAGGATATCATGTGATGCTAAGAGTGGAATCTGTGGGGTCCTGCATGCAAAACATGTGCTCTAACCCCTTTAAGAAACTAACTTATTGGCCAATTAATAATCTAATTTAAAAATAAGGAATTAAAAAAAACAACAAGAAATTAAGTTGTTTAAAACATACTGAGTACCAAAAAAGCACACAGAGACCAGCAAAAGAAATCAAATTAGATATTTAAAAAAACCAAAGACTAAATAAGGTTGTCAATGTACCTTCCTCGGCTACCAACACTGGAGGCACTAGGGGACCGTATTGGTGGGTGGACACTAGTCATTGTAACAGGACCTATGGAAGAAAATCACACACATTTGTGAAATGGATAACTATATATTTAATTCCTATTCATTGTTCGGACTTAGCCCTATACTAAAGCACACAACAAAATGGTATAAAACAATAAGTACCGCTGACTTCCTATGACAGTCTACTATGTGCCATTAAAAGTAACAGGACTAGGCTGGGAATGTGGATGAGAGATAAACCATATTTGAGACCCAGATTCCATCCATGGAGTGTGGGGTAGTGGGGTGAAGGGAAAAGTCAAGACTCAACACTACTACTATTTCAACCTATTTGAATCCATGTTATAGGAAGACTGAACAATGTAGCATGTTTTCTACTCAAAAGAAGTGACAATCAAAAATGTTTCTAAACACTGCCAAATGATTTATTGTCATTATAGCAGTAGGGCAATATCAGTGAAGATACTAGTGCCAATGAAAGTTAGAAAAAAACATAAAAACTGGTAGGATGCAAAAAGTAGCCCAAGAAAAAATTACACTAAGACCAATTAATGGCAGATCCTCAAGGTTAGGCTGAGGTCTTTCAGTGCTGCCATTAATGCGTAAGAATTATGTTCTGGTGATAGTGTAGTTTGGAAGAAAATGAGAGCAAAAAGCCCCCCCCAAATTGCCATAATTGTTGATGGAATAGATAATAGGGGGGAAAATAATCATTTTTATGGTTTTTTTTTGGGGGGGGGAGGGTCACACCCGGCAGCACTCAGGGGCTACTCCTGGCTCTGTGCTCAGAAATCGCTCCTGGCAGGCTCAGGGGACCATATGGGATGCCAGGATTTGAACCACCGACCTTCTGCATGAAAGGCAAACGCTTTACCTCCATGCTATCTCTCCGGCCCCATCTTTTTGTTTTGATTTTGTTTTCTTGGGTCAACCTTGGTAGTCATTCTTAGCAGTTGTCAGAACACCATTTGGTGCCAGGGATCAAACCTGCGACTCCTGCATTCAAAGCATATTATGATCTAGCCAGGGGTCTTCAAACTACGGCCTGCAGGCCACATATTATATTTATTCCCATTTTGTTTCTTCACTTCTAAATAAGATATATGCAGTGTGCATAGAAATTTGTTCATAATTTTTGTTTTTACTATAATCTGGCCCTCCAACAGTCTGAAGGACAGTGAACTGGCCCCCTTTTTAAAAAGTTTGAGGACCCCTGAAAGTCTGTTGAGCTTCTTCTCTGGTACTAGAAAAGCAATTTTAAAGGGAAAATACTTAAAGTTTTAACACTGACAGAGCATAAATTAATGAAGTGAACAGCAGAAAATCCAGTAACTGGCTTATTAGAATTTTATTTAAAAAAAAACAAAAAAAACAAAACACAAGGGGGCCGGAGAGATAGCATGGAGGTAAGGCGTTTGCTTTTCATGCAGAAGGTCATCGGTTTGAATCCCGGCGCCCCATATGGTCTCCCACCCCCCCACCCCCCACCCCCCACCCCCCCCGTGCCTGCCAGGAGCAATTTCTGAGCCTGGAGCCAGGCATAACTCCTGAGCACTGCCGGGTGTGACCCAAAAACCACAAAAAAAAAACAAAAACAAAACAAAACAAAAAAAACAAGTGGATCAAATAGATACTGCAGGGGTTACTAACAGCTAACCCTGGTTTGATCCCAATATCACCAAAAGCATTGCCAGGAGTGAGCCTGAGCTGTGGCTTCTATGTCCCCCCTAACATTCATCCATAAAGCCCAATAGAATTGCAATAATTATTGCAGTTTCATTCTAGAATATATAAAATTTTTTAGAAATGATTAAGTGATTAACCATTTGTCTATCCACATATACATATTGCTAAATTTGAACAATCTAATTTTAAATATATATTTTCAACTTTTTTTCCAACTTTCTGCATGAAAGGCAAATGCCTTACCTCCATGCTATCTCTTCGGCCCCTATATATTTTCAACTTCTATGCTGAACTTTGATAGTTTTCATTAGTTTTTCCACCCCCCCCCTTTGTGGGCCACAACTGGTGACTCTAAGGGGTTACTCCTGGCTATGCGCTCAGAAATCGCTCCTGGCTTGGGGGACCATATGGGATGCTGGGGGATTGAACCGAGGTCCATCCTAGGTTAGCGCTTGCAAGGCAGATGCCTTACCTCAAAAGCCTAGCATATAGTCACTACTGGATAATATTTTCAAAATAAATTCCAGACATCATTTTTCAAGCTATATTCCCACCAAATACATCTATATGGACATTTTGTTAGTTTTGGGCATCTGGTGGTGCTCTGGGCTATTACTAACTCTGTGCAAAGAAGTGACTCCTGGCTATAATGGGGGAAACATTCATGGTGCATGGAACTTGGTGGGTTGCAAGCAAGGCAAATGCCTTACCTCTGTAACATCTCTCCAGATTTTGTATGAATAATTTCTTCATTAAATTTTACTCAATAAATATTTATACTATTTTAATCTTTGCTATAGAAACTATAATTTGGGGCCGGAGTGATGGCGCAGTGCTAGGACATTTACCTTGCACACAGCTGACCCAAGATGGACCGCGGTTAGATCCCCCAAGCCATATTTCTGAATGCATAGCCAGGAATAACCCCTGAGTGTCACCAAGTATGGCCCAAAAAAGAAAAAAACAAAACAAACAAAACTCCAAAACTTAAAATTAAAAACCAATTAAAAGAAAGATCTGGGGCCAGAGAGATAGCACAGTGGCAGGGTGTTTGCCTTGTAAGCAGCCGATCCAGGATGGATGGTGGTTCGAATCCCGACATCCCATATGATCCCCTGTGCCAGCCAGGAGCGATTTCTGAGCAATGAGCCAGGAGTAACCCTGAGCACTGCTGGGTGTGATCCCAAACAAACAAACAAAAATGAATAATCTGTGTATTGTTAATAATGAATTTTAAAAACTCAAGTTAAGGGGCCGAAGCGATAGCATGGAGATAAGGCATTCGCCTTGCATGCAGAAGGATGGTGATTCAAATCCCGGCATCCCATATGGTCCCCCGAGCCTGCCAGGAGCAATTTCTGAGCTTAGAGCCAGGAGTAACCCCTGAGTGCTGCCGGGTGTGACTCAAAACAAACAAACACCCCCCCAAAATTCAAGTTAAATTATGTTCAGAAGAGATCATGTTATAAGTACACAGCTGACCAAAAAGGAAGAATAATATTAATTCTATCTCTAAGAGTGATATATCAAAAATTCTGTTAATTATTGAAAGATACAGAAGCCAATAACTTCGTTTTCTACTACTTAAAAAGCATATTAATTTAAAATAATAGCAAAGACTCAATTTTATTTACCTGAGACTTACTTTGAAGTTTTGAGCTATAATCTGTGATTCTTAGGAGACCATATAGTGCTGGGTCTCACAGTAGGGGTCATTCATGAAATGCATACACTCCAAGTTCAGTATTTTAAACTGTTAAGCCATCTCTTGGGCTTTGGACATTTTAATCCAAAGACACAGGAACGAGGTTTGGAGGTGTAGAAGAGGGAAAGAATCACAAATAAAATAGAAAGTGGGAAACACTTTACAAAATCAAAAGATGCTTACTTTACCTGCAAGACCTGGAGATGGTACCGATGAATTTGGTGACTGGACCGTTCTGTTTGATGGTGGTCTTGGCTGTCCATGATCTATACTAGTATCTTTTCGCACAATATTGTCCAGCATAATTGTACTTGAACAGTCAATCTTATGGGAAAAAATTCAGGCATACTGACTTTACAAGATTAAAAACTATTAAAATTTACAAAACTTAAGTTTACGAAAACTTTAATAACTGTTTTTAAAAGTTCTTTTCTTTTTGGACCTCCAAACAGTGTTCAGGGGACTCTGGCCCCCTCAGTGACACAAGTTGGTGACACAGTGATCTGGGTCAAGCAGTTCAATGCTAGCTGGACTCAGTAGTGTTTCACCTGGTGGTACTTGGACTTGCTGGTACTAAGGTTGGATTCTTGTGCATTTATAGCATGTGCTGTAAATAATTTGGAAAATAATTCCAAGCTTAATTATTTTTAAATAATTAAACATTTAATTTTCTTTTTTTCTCTCTAAACCATCTTACATAATTTTACTCTTACTGGACCATACTAATAAACAAACAGCACTGCTTCTGAAATCAGAAGTCTAGAATAAGAAAAAAAATCATCATTCATAACTTAAAATACTTTTAACCCTTTAAAAATATTTGGTAATTTTTTTAAAAACCGTAAGAAGTGGACTGGAGCAATAGCACAGAGGGTAGGGCATTTTGCCTTGCATGTGGCCAATCCCCAGCATTCCAGAGGGTCCTTAGCATCTTCAAGGAAAATGATTCCTGAGCGCAGAGCTGGAATAACCCTGGAGAACTGCCACGTGTGGCCCAATGCCCCCAAAAGAAGAAAGAAGTGACCAAAACTGGACCACAAAAGTGGCTAAAGAGGTGAGCATAAGTGAGAATTCTGGACAAATACATGGTGCCCTTGGAGGGCGTGGTCCAAGAATACAGCCTGCATTGCCCCCTTAGTGGGGCAGTAGAGATAATACAGTGGGCAGGGTGTTTACCTAGCCTGTGACTGATGTCTGCCCACTGGCACCCCAGATGATCCCAAGTACAACAAATCCCAGACTGTCTTTGTAATTAAAAGTCAGGAATTTTAAACCAGGATTTTACAACAAAATTACATTGTAGAATCCTGAGCATAGGTTGTGTAATATGAATTTAGTTTTTTTCTTTTGCAACCAAAATGATGATTGGGAGATCTGAGAAAATAATGTCTCAAATCAACTGCTTTATTCTGTGGTCCATGTAAAATTTTTTAAGTTGAGAAAGCCAGAGAACAAAGTCACCTATATCTGAGGAGAATCAAAGAGCAGGAGGATAATTTCATTTTTAGTGAGTCATCTTTCATTTCGATGGTCATTTAACATTTTATTATTCTTGTGAAGTGGTAATAGTTGTTGTTAGGGGGCTATATCCTGCAGGGCACAGGGAGCTAGTCCTAGTTATGTGGGTCAACTGTTGCCATATACCTTAAAATCACTTTACTTTTCTTTTCACCTTTTTAGAGTTAATTAGCACAAGTACCCTTAATTACAACAACCCTGACCCTCTGGCTAATACAAGTGGCAGCAGAAAAGAAGCCTTGCTGACTCAGTTAAGATCCAAGTAGCCGCACAACACTCCTGGAAAAAACATGCACTTTAGACTGTCTGATTTCTTGGGCAAAGTTGCAAGCTAAGACATCCATCTCACACACACACTTAGCAGCGATAGGGGTTTGGGGGGGACACGCCCATAACCTACAGAGGGTTATTCCTGGCACTGTGCTCAGAAATCACTACTGATGGTGCTTGGGGACCATAATGGGATGCTGGGGATAGAGCCTGGGATGGCCACATACTTACTAAACAAGTGGCCTCTCATTGTAGTATCTCTTTGGCCCCAGCAATGATTTCTGTTGGTTGATTAGGGAACCATATGCAGCACTTGGGGATCATTCACCTGCTTGCCTAATGTAACCCTAGACTCACCTCTTTATTAAAAAATAAAACAACAAAAATACATCTTATTTTTCTTTTGTCTTTGGACCACACCTGGCAGTGCCTACGGCTTACTTTGTGCTCAGGGATCATTCCTGGTGGTACAGTGTCAGGGTCAACTGTATTTAAGGTAGTAATCTCTCTCTCTTTCTCTTTTTTTTTTTTTGGGGGGGGGGTCACACTCAGCATCGCTCAGAAATCGCTCCTGGCAGGCTCAGGGGACCTTATGAGATGCCGGGATTTGAACCACCCATCCTTCTGCACGTAAGGCAAACGCTATACCTCCATGCTATCTCCCCGGCTCCATAAAGTAGTAATCTTAATTTGCATTACTGCCTCTTTCAGGCAGTACAACCACCTTCTTACTTCTTTTTGGGGGAGGGGCATGCACACGCATGCACATCTAGCTCAGCACCCAGGAATCACTACTGCTGAGCTCAAGGATATATGTGAGAGGATAGGGATTGAATCCAGTGAACCCAGGTCAGCCACTTGCAAGGCAAGTACCATGCCTGCTGAACTATCTCTCTGTTCTCCCCCCACCCTCATTATTCTTTTGGCAAAAAGTATCAGAATGACCATGTCTATTCTATATAAATGCAAGGGATGTCATAAAATTGTTTGATCCCCGGTGCAATATATGGCCTCTTATGCATGGGTGGTACAGTCTTGCTGGAGAGAATCCCCTGCCCCAAATCTTTTTTTTTTTTTTTTTTTTTGGTTTTTGGGCCACACCCATTTGACGCTCAGGGGTTACTCCTGGCTATGCGCTCAGAAGTCGCTCCTGGCTTGGGGGACCATATGGGACGCCGGGGGATCGAACCGCGGTCCATCCTAGGCTAGCGCAGGCAAGGCAGGCACCTTACCTCCAGCGCCACCGCCCGGCCCCCCAAATCTTAAGCATTATGATAAATGTGCAGAAGTAAGAAAGTGGTTTTCCTACAGATCACAGAGGAATGAAAATAAAAATACATGCACCCTGCCTCAAGAATATATATATATTTTTAATTGAGGCTGGGAAGTTATTGGGGGGACACTGCAGGTGGCTAAGGAGCTACTCTTAGCAGGGCTCAAGCAATTATACAATTCTCAAGACAATCTAAGGCTCATACACACAGTGAGCTGCTTCCCCAAGGCGTAAGTGAAATAACTGTAGTAAAAGTCAAATATATTTGGAGATATGAGATAAACTTAGCAATTTAAAATTAAAAGCCCCACCCACCCAATACAAAGTTAAAAATATTTTCTACAATCTTAAAGAGTTTCTTAAAAAGTTTAAAATTCCTGCACAGCAGGGGCATGGGTAGGAAGGAAGAGGTCTTAGGTACTTTGTTGCTCATGATGTGTGGTAACTTTATATACCAAGAACATAAATATAATTTCTAAGACCATTGCAGGGGGCTGGAGATAGTGCAGTTGATACAAGATTGCCTTGCATAAAGCATATCAGGATTTAATCCCCGTAAGGTCTACCAAGCCCCACTAAGAGTGATCTCTAAGTGCAGAGCCAGGAGTAAGCCCTGAGTACAGTCAGGTCTGGTTCGAAAACAAATAAAAAATGAAACAGCACTTAAACAATATACCTTTAACAGAAATAGATTTAAAAGTAAATTTTGGGGCCAGAGAGATAGCATGGAGGTAGGGCGTTTTAGCCTTTCATGGAGAAGGACAGTGGTTCAAATACCAGCATACCATATGGTCCCCAATGCCTGCCAGGAGCGATTTCTGAGCACAGAGCCAGGAGTAACCCCTGAGCACTGCCAGGTGTGACCCAAAAACCAAAAAAAAAAAAACAAACAAACCCTTCATTTTAAAAAGTTTTACATATTTGTTCAGAGTTTGCTCTATGAGTTGAGCATATCCTCCTTTGCATGCCAGAAGCCTGGTTTGATCCTGGGTGCCATAAATGATCCCCTGAACACTGACAGTAGCAAACCCTTCACAAAAGTTCCAGAGTAGCCTCAGTGCACTGCTGAGTACATCCCCGACTGTCCCCAAATAGCTCAAATATTTTGTATGCATGATTACCAAACTTTTTAGGACCAAAAAAAGTAATTTTTATGTATGGAGGTCTATAGAACAATATGCTTTCTGCCTCTGGGACCACAAATCAGTGTCAGAATGTTGCTTGCCAAATGTAAGAAAGGCCCTGAGGGGGGTTGACATACCCACACACATACCCCTGCCATAACTAGAATTCAGGTGATTATTTACCTTAAATAATTCAGAGGCAGTCTTATATTGCTAAGTATAATTTTATTTCAGTTTATTAAACTTGTCCATCTCTTCCGATCTTTTAGTCTATACTCTCTCTATAGCTTTATTTTAATGCATCACTTTCCAGGAATTCCTACTTCCTTTCCCTGCTCAGATTTCATGATCGATCAAATAATTATTTTAAAATACTTCCAACTACAGTGACCTGGAAGATTTTTATCATCTTTCATTTTTCACATTTTATTTGAGGATAAAATTACCTTATAAGTGCAAACACATGTTTTGCACCATATACAGATTTACAATTTCAGAAAAGATGCTCAACAGAAGTTTTGTGCATACTTACATCTGGAAGAGAGGGAAGGTTATAAGGACCTCCCACTGGTGAGCTCAAGTCAATCATAGGTGACCCAAAAGCCTTCCCATCATATCCAGCTGCACTAGTGATGGTGGGACTGGAAGGAGTAGAGGATGTGCTACTGGCAGTTGATGGGGCAGCATGCCCACTGCTGATCTGCCACTGCAGAAGTAGGAGAGAGAAGAAATGTTGCTCATTAGGCCACTGACAGAAAATGCTCACTTAACCCTTCTGGAAACAACATGGAAGTTGAAGACATACACTTGTCAATCAACTTCAGAGTAAAGATAAGATAGAGGGTTAAAAACTTAATTTTTCTTTTGTTCCTACCTGTTTTGTTTTTGGGCCACACCCGGTAACGCTCAGGGGTTACTCCTGGCTATGCGCTCAGAAGTCGCTCCTGGCTTGGGGGACCATATGGGACACCGGGGGATCGAACCACGGTCCGTCCAAGGCTAGCGCAGGCAAGGCAGGCACCTTACCTTTAGCGCCACCGCCCGGCCCTTGTTCCTACCTGAAATTAAGACCCAGCACCCGAGGTCTATCCCTCACCTCTCCTTCCTGTCCCCCTCATTCCTTCTCTCCTTCTCCATCTCCTCTTTCCCTGTCCTCTATACCCCATTCCTCTCATTCCCTTGGCCCTACATCTGTCTCCCCATGTTCCATCTCCATAACCCTGGGACCCTCCAAACAAACAAACAAACAAAAAAGAAGCAGCGCCCATAAAGAAAAAAAAAACAGGAAAACCTCATTTTGTAAAGTGGAACTGCAGCAGATAGACAAACAGCAAAATACTTAACCAATTTAATAAAGTAAAACCTTAGCTGGTACCACTGAAAACCTAGAGATACAAATACTATTTTGTAGAAACTAGTAAGAGTTCGAGTTAGAAGCCTGAAAGAAGAAAGTGGGACAGAAAACAGGATGACTTGTTTTTCTTTGGGGGGAGGTAGGGCCATAACTGGCAGGTGACAGTGGTGCTCAGGAGGCCACATATGGTGCATGGACCTGAAGTAGGTTTGGTGGCATGTAAGGCAGTAAGGTCGTGCCTACTTCTGTATTATTTCTGTGGCCCTGTTGAAGCTCCTAAAGAAGTCTTTAATCTTGGAGACTGATGTAAAGTATGAGGGTCATGGCTCTTGAAGGGCATGTGGCCGACCCCCAATTTGCATGATTCCTAAGTACCACCAGGTATAACCCAGGAGCAGAGAGCCAGCAATAGCTCTGAACAGATGTGTGGCCCCAATATTACTATTAATAATAATAACAAAATAAAATTAATTTCACGTTGCTTTCCTATAAAACCCAAAGCCACACAAATAAGATAAATAAAAAGCTTTTGGTCTTCTCTTCTGTTTTGCCTTTATAACTGCTGCTAGTTTCAGATATATCGGGAGGATAAGCAATGAGTTTTCAATCCTCTACTGTGACTTTAGAAGTTGCTATGTACAAAAAAAAAAAAAAAAAAAAAAGAAGTTGCTATGTACATACTTGTATCACTTTTCCAGTATATATAAGCTCTTAAAGACTTCTGCCATTGAAAAGAGGATAAAGTTTATTATTTAGAGAAAATAAAACTATCCTTGGCCTGAAGAGCAATAGGATCAGCTGGATTAGCCAAGGGGCTTAAGATGACCTCATTCAGTAAAGCACTTAGGTCACCTGCCCTGCTAGGACACAGGTTAGATTACTGACACCCCATGTGGTCTTCAGGAGTAATCCCAAAATGCAGACTCAAGAGCACAGCTGGGTGCTCAAACCCATCCTCTCTCAACCAGCTGAAAAGGAATTCTATCATTCCTGATGTCTAGCAGACTTACTTAGGATAAAAATCTCAACTAGGGGCCAGAGAGATAGCACAGCAGAAGAGTATTTGCCTTGCACACAGCCGCCCGGCATACCATATGGTTCCCTGTGCCTGCCAGGAGCAATTTCTGAGCCCAGAGCCAGGAGTAAACTCCTGAGAGCTGCCGGGTGTGACCCAACGCCCCTCCCAAATCTCAATCTTCAAATTTTAGTCCCAGATAAAACTTTGTTTTATCTTTTAAAAATAATTTCTTCTATATAAACAGGTAATTAATCAGTCAAGAATCATGAGTAAAGTCACATCACATGTCGTGACAACAGACTATCAAGAGACTATTAGAATGACTTAAAAAAACATGAAAATAAATCATCCTCATGTACAGATTTCAAGATCTATGAAAAAGTACAAGGGGGGCTGGAATGATAGCACAGTGGTAGGGCGTTTGCCTTGCACACAGCTGATCCAGGATGGACCTTGGTTTTATCCCCGGCATCCCATATGGTCCCCCAAGCCAGGAGCGATTTCTGAGCACATAGCCAGGAGTAACCCCTGAGCATCACAGGGTGTGGCTCCAAAAACAAAAACGACAAAAACAAGGTAGGGGGCCAAAGAGATAGTATAGTGGGTAGGGCATTTGCTTTGCAAGTAGCTAACCCAGATTTGATCCCCAACATCTCACATGGTCTAAGAGCCTATCAGGAGTAATTCCTGAGCACAGATTCAGGAGTCACTGCAGAACACAGCCAAGTGTAGTTGAAGAGGAAAAAAATACAAGGGCCAGATAGATAAATGAGCACAAGGACAATAAGAAATGTAAATGAGGTTTGTTCCTAGGTTTTGGCACCAAACCAAACAAAACAAAACAAAAAAAAATGCAAATGAAGGTATTTTTCCCCTGTATAATTGTTATACTTGGAAATTTACATACTAAATTATAGAGGAAAAGCAACTAAAACTTTCAAAACTATGCAGAGAAAAAATTTTTCCAAATAGAGTATCACTTATACGTATGTTACACATATAAAGTGAAAGTTTCTAAATGATTTTCAATGATCTAATTCATGTATTCCATTGAAAAACCATTTATTTATTTATTTATTTATTTATTTATTTATTTTAGTTTTTGGTTCACACCCAGCAGTGCTCAGGGGTTACTCCTGGCTTTCTGCTCAAAAATAGCTCCTGGCAGGCACGGGGGACCATATGGGACACCGGGATTCGAACCAACCACCTTTGGTCCTGTATTGGCTGCTTGCAAGGCAAACGCCGCTGTGCTATCTCTCCGGGCCCTGAAAAACCATTTAAAGGGGGCCAGAAAGATAGCAAAGCCGTAGGATATTTGCCTTGCACACAGCTGATCCAGGACAGATGGTGGTTCAAGTTCCAGCATCCCATATGGTCCCGAGCCTGCCAGGGGTGATTTCTGAGTGCAGATCCAGGAGTAACCCCTGAGCAACGCAGGGTATGAACTCCTTCCCCCCAAAAAAAACTTAAAAAAAAAAAAAAAAAGGAAAAAGAAAAAAAAAAGCCATTCAAGGAATCCTGTAAGTGTATACAGAATTTCACTATGTATGTTCCTACCTTCAGAGCTACCCCTACCCAGCATCTCTTTCAGAACAGATTAAGTCTTTTGGCCACACATGGTGGTGCTCAGGGCTATGCACTCATGGAACCCTGAGAACTTGGGTCTTCCAGGTCTGCAGAATGTTAGGCAATAACAATACCCGTTGTACTATATATGGTCTCTAGAAAGATGTGAATTTTATTTAAAATACTTAAAACATCATTTAAGAAAATTTGGTGATACTATAGCAAAGTCAATCTATTATACACATACACTATATATAAAATTTACAACAGGGGCCAGAGCAATAACACAGCGGTAGGGCATTTGACTTGCATGTGGCTAACCCAGGACAGACTTGGGTTCAATCCCCGGCGTCTCATATGGTCCCTCAAGCCAGGAGCGATTTCTGTGTGTATAGCCAGGAATAACCCCAAGTGCCACTAGGTGTGTCCCAAAAATCAAAAAAAAAAATTTTTTTTAATTTACAACAAAATTTTAAAATCATTTGATTAATATATCACAAAAATTACATCATATCCTACTCTGAAATCGGTAAGATCTTAAGCTGGAAAGATGTCTGACACAAGTGAATACGACAAAGTACTGAGAAGACAACTTTTTAAATCACTTTTCTCAGCAGGGTATATGCAGCTCAGAAAGAGCACATGCTTCATCTAAGTGCCTGGGCTTGAATCCAGGCACCACATACTAAACAAAGGCCCTTTCTCTTGTAATCAAATCCTTAAATAACATGTGTTTACAAGGCAAAATTAAAATAGTTTTTGCTCTTCACGACCACAGGTTGAATCTAAGAATTCAACATGAGAAGTAAATCAAGCAACTGAGGAGAGAAATTAGATGTATGTATATATAAATATACCTGTTTTATGGCTTGTTGAGCCAAGAAAGCCATTTGTAAGGGGTTGGGCTTTACTGTTTGTCGTGGCATATTCTGGCTTGGTGGAAATCTCAGTTGTTGAGGATGAGAAGGAAGAACTGGTCCATTGGGTTTGGGGTTGTGATTTTGAAAATTTATCAAACGTGGAGGGGGTTGCTGGGGAAAAAAAATACACCAATTCAGTAACAATAATTACCTAAAAGATAACACTGAGAACTTCATATTGTAAATGTTTATAGAAAACACTGGCATGATAAGACCTTTATTAAACGGGGGAAAAATAGATTTCAAGAAGTTAATGTAGGTAGGAATGAGCCTTGAAAGAAACTGTACTGAATAGACACAATGGTAAGTCAACCCTTGCTTAATAACCTTCTAAGTCTCTGATGACCTATGTTTTGTGATGGTTCTCGAATCATTCACAGGTTGAGTAGCACTATCATTTACTGAACATGTCTTGACTGCTACTTTGTGTTCTACATGTGTCAACTTATTTAAACTTCAAACTTATTCAACTTATTTAAACATCAAAAAAAATCCTATGAAACAGTCTCTGTAATGGACAAATGAAAAAAACTAAGGCTGATAATTTATTTGTCCAAGCCAAAAAAAAAAAAAAAAAAAAGGCAGTCCAAAATGAAACTCATCTGCTCTGGCTCCAATATTTGGATTCATAATGTATACATCATCAGGGATGGAGTGATAGCACCGCAGTAGGGCGTTTGCTTGGCATGCTAACGAACCAAGACCAGACTGGGGTTCAATCCATGGCATCCCGTATGGTTACCCTGAGCCTGCCAGGAGTAATTTCTGAGTGCAGAGCCAGAAGTAACTCCTGAGTGCTGCCAGGGGTGGCCCAAAAACCAAAAAAGATATACATTATCAATAATGCAAAGTTGATGATAATAACATTTAAGATGAATATTTTTCTTTTGAGATCAACTAAATACCACACATTATAAGGATTTTAAAAATTCTTATTTCATTACTATCTTTCCATTATCTTATAAATGGAAAGCTTAGATACTTGAAAAAAGTGACATTACGTATAGGGCACCTCAAAGACTTTAACCCAAATTATATTACTACCGATAGTTTTTGAGTTTAGATGGCAGCTAACTATGGTACTACTTAAATTTAAGAGGATGAGGTCCCCTATAAGAGAACAAAATGAGAAGGAAACCCTTCAAGTACAGCAATGGCTGATTACAGGATAGGGAAAGGGCAGGCAGGTAGCAAGCCTACTCTGTTCATAAATGCTAGTCCTTGAAACTAAAACCAGTGTTCTAAACAAGGTTATCATTAATTCTAACATATTCTCTTGACCTCTGACAACTTACTGCAAAGTAAATATTTCTTTTCAAGTTCTCTTAACTGTATATGATTTAGAACTTTTCAGACAGGAAACTTTCCTTCTAGATACACAAGAGCATTGAAAGTAAGAAATTAATAAGACAGTATAGTCCATTTTGGAATTTGCTCTCCTTTTATCTAAGAGATGTTTGGGAGCAGTGGGGGTTCTCCTAAGAGGTGCTCAAGAGGCCTGGGGTCACTCCCAGCAAGGATGCAGAGCTGCTTGATGCTGGGGCTTACCTGGGCCACCTTGCAATGCTTAGAAATACTGGGGGATCTTTGGAATTGGAAGTCAAACATGAATCTACAGCATGCAAGACATGCACTTTAGCTACTATTATCATCTCTATGATCCTGAGGAATTTTTGGTAAACTGGAGAAACACATAAAATGGTCTTTAATGACAATTAAGTAGTTATAGAAGGCTTTTCATTTTGATTTGTTACCTTAGTCTCATCCCTATCCAGACTGAGGTTTATAAATAGATTCTGTCAAGAAATAATACTTAATGTGAGTAAGGTACTCTGAGAAATCAGTGTGATAGTTGACTAAATATCAACAGTTGCCACTGAGGAAACCATAGACTTGTAAAATGTAAGGTAACCCTCCCACCCCATCTTAGACCTATGATAGGGGAGGCTATTTGGCTATTCAATTAATATGTAAGATGCGGGCATAAACAAATAAAAGATTACTGAGTGAATAAGAAACTGATACAGAGTGGGAGAGATAATAAAGCAGATAAGGTGCTTGCCTTGCATGTGGTATACCCAGGTTCATTCCTGACACCCCATATGTTCCTCCAAGTTTCACCAGGAGTGATCCCTGAGTACAGAGCCAGGAGTAAACTCTAAGCACTGCTGGGTGTGGCCCCAAAACAAAAAAGGAGCAAAAGGAAATTGACACATAATCTTATCCTTTATTTTCATTCTACGTACCTATTAATATTATAGGCTTTATTCTAAACTCACAATTGTGTATGTTCATGAAGGATGAAGATCCTTCCAATCATTACTCACTATTAATAACAATGTATACTTTATATATTAGAGTATATACATAAAAAGAAGTGAGAACCATTGGTGTGAATCATGTAGAAGCTATTATCTAGCAAATTTTGACCTATCCATTGGAATATAGTCAAGTGTTACTTTTATAATAAAACATCAGGTTTATGTCGGTCATATAATTTCTTTCCATCAACAAAATAATGCAGATCACATGATTAATCTTTAGAGTAAATGAAAACAGTAAACAATCCTGTAAGTGATTTTTTACAGCTATTTTTAAAATTTACCTAAATCCCAGTGACAAAGTTGAGATTAACCTGCACACCCTATAAAGCTTACATGGTGGGAAACTAATAACAGAGAACAGCAGGGCAATGTAAAAGTTTATAGGAGAGGGCAGAGCATTTTATTGTGATGAGTGAAAAATGTGAATATCTAAGTATACAGCAAAAAGCAAAGAAAAGGTGTGAAAGAAGGTCACTGAAAAATAAAATAGTATAAATAATGGCCCAAAATGTGAAAACTGTAAGTGGAAAACAAGGTTATATAATAGATTATACACTTTATATTATATATGAAAATCCTAGAGTAAAACATTACAGATCAAAATCAAATTTCTAAATAACCAAATTAAAGACCCAGTAGGTCACTTCCGTTTTGTCTTTGCTTACATAACTGAGGCTGTACCAGCCACACAGTAGCTACTAATGGCACCATTTCTCAATGAAACCACATTCAGCACAAATACGTTTTTATATTAATAAAACTAGTAGGGGCCGGGCGGTGGCGCTAGAGGTAAGGTGCCTGCCTTGCCTGCGCTAGCCTAGGACGGACCGCGGTTCGATCCCCCGGTGTCCCATATGGTCCCCCAAGAAGCCAGGAGCAACTTCTGAGCACATAGCCAGGAGTAACCCCTGAGCGGCACAGGGTGTGCCCCAAAAACCAAAAAAAAAAAAAAAAAAAAAAGACTAAAACAATAAAAAAAAAAAACAAAACTAGTAAATATAAGCAATGTACTTAAGTTACCAGATAACCATAGGAAGACATTATACTCCTAAATAATTCTTTATTTGATATAAATATGTATAATGGGGTCCTCAAACTACGGCCTGTGGGCCACATATGGTCTACTGAAGACATTTATCCGGCCCACTGGGTGTTTTTGCAGCCAACGCCTGTCTTCCTTAGCCGCTAACTCATCCCAAGCCCCGGAAACTACGCCTGCCCAGTAGGGCCCGACTGTGAAAAATTGTGAGTGCTGCCTGTGTGTGTCTGTCTACTATCCTGTTGCATGAACCTCTTGGGAGTGGGCCGAAAAGAGGCTCCAGAAAACTCGCTCTCCCAGTGGCCAATTCTGGGCGGAACGCCAAGGAACTGCTCCATAACGTAAAAACCGGCTATGCTTTGCAGAAGCCCCTGTTTGTGACGTCAGGCTGGGAAAATCCACGAAACTACGCCTGCCCAGTGGGGCCCGACTTTGAAAAATTGTGAGTGTTGCCTGTGTGTGTCTGTCTACTATCCTGTTGCGTGAACCTCTTGGGAGTGGGCCGAAAAGAGGCTCCGTGCGCTCTTTCTAAGAAAAGAACACCATCACAACAAGAAGAAAAAAATCACACTAAGAACTGTGCTGGATCACTGAAGTCCAGCATTTCTCTCTGGACTGTCTTCTCTGCTCTGCTGCGTGCCTGGGCCTAAGATTTGATCCTGGGCCGGGCGGTGGCGCTAAAGGTAAGGTGCCTGCCTTGCCTGCGCTAGCCTTGGACGGACCGCAGTTCGATTCCCAGGTGTCCCATATGGTCCCCCAAGCCAGGAGCAACTTCTGAGCACATAGCCAGGAGTAACCCCTGAGCATTACCGGGTGTGGCCCAAAAACCAAAAAAAAAAAAAAAAAAAAAAAAAAAAGATTTGATCCTGTGTGAGGCTTTATCCACAGAGGACTCCCCTACCTTGGAGGCAAGTCGACCCATCCAGAAAGGGCGGAGCCAGAGGAGTGTGCTGCCTGCATCATTTAGCCAATGAATACCACCACAACACGTAGAAAAACCCACAATACAAGTGTGACAATGGGGAAACAACGCAGGCCAGCACCAGACATAGAGAATGAAGATGACAATTCTGATGACCAGATAATGACCAACCAACTAATCAACCTCTCAGATAAGGACTTTAGACTAGCAATATGGAAGATGCTCAACGAACTCAAAGAAACCATGGATCGAGTTGAACAGAACACTAATAGAACCAAGAAAATATGAAGACAGAAATCACAAAACTCCAAACTGAAATAACATGTCAACTAACTCATCCCAGGCCCCAGTGCACGAGTGTAGGATGTGCAATGCACTCTTCGACTCCCCCCTTCTGTAAGTCTCTGGACTCCTCAGCCTCAGGTAAGGGTTCTCAAACTACGGCTTCCCAAAAACAGGCTTATAGTTTCATTCGAAATACTGGTAAGCTTGTTGATTGAACTTTACTTGGTCTTCATTTTAAATATTGTGACCCAAAAAACAAAAAACAAAGAAAAAGGCAAAGGAAAAAAAAAAACAACCACCAACCAACCACAAAACACTCTGGTCTCTTATTTGCTCCAAATGTCTAAAATTCAATGTAGCTTTTTTTAAAATACTGCATCTCTACAAAGAATGGCTAGCTGATGTATCAGTTGTTTTGAAGCACTAAATGGTATATAATTTTTCAAATCAGTCACAGGCATAATTTATATAGGAATAAAATCATTATCATGTTACTATTTGGAGATAACAAAAAGAAGAAAATAGATAAATCAAGTAAATCATTAAACCTCTGAGATTTAAAAACTAACAGTTATATCAGCATCACTAATATGATAAATCTTTATGAACTCATATTAAAATTATAGATATGGATGTTTGGCTATTTAAGAGCTACTAAATACAATTACTGTAATTATCAAAGTTAGGACAAGCCTGCTTCCAAATTTACCTGATGAGAGATGGAAGGTTGCTGGATGGGCCCCTGCATTCTAGGGTTTGGTAAACCCACAGGTGCTGGCCTCCGTTGCACCTGTTGCCTCTGAGCCATTACCTGTTGCTGCATATGCTGGAGTCGTAATTGAGCTAGGCTGATCTGTGTTGGGAACTTGGATAACTGGTTTGAAGATAAACCACCTGGTGGCTGTGAATTCTGTTCCACGACAGGATTCTGCTTAGGCATTTGTGGCTGACTCTCTTTATCTTCAATTACTAAAGAACCTAATGAAAGAGAAAAGGTTAAGTTCTAAAGCTTTTCTGAACTTCAGAAATATCACAAACTTTTTTGGCCTAAGGAACCCTATTATATTTTAAAATATAAAACACCCCCAAAGAGTTCGTTTTTTTATGGGTTATCAAAATTTACCATTCTAGAAATTTAAATGAGAATTTAAAAGAGTATGCTAGTGGTGGCACTAGAGGTAAGGTGTCTGCCTTGACAGCGCTAGCCTAGGATGGATCGAGGTTCGATCCCCCGGCTTCCCATATGGTCCCCCAAGCCAGGAGTAACCTCTGAGAATTACCTGGTATGGCCCAAAAACAAAAAAACAAAAAAAAGAGCATGCTAATTAACTTGAAAACATTAAGTTTGAAAACAATATTCGCAAAACAAAAAGCTTATTTATAAAAATAAAAACATTCAAAAAATGAGTGACATTTTACATTTACAAAAGAAAAAAAAAACTCTTTAAAAGAGTTGAACTAAGAGCTGAACTCATGTTTCTTTCATTCTAGGCCACCCTGGGAAATGCTCAGGGCTTATTCCTGGCTCTGTGCTCAGGAAATCTTATTTGGTGTGCTGGGGACCATATGGATACCAAGGATCAAACCCAGGTTGGCTATGTTCAAGGCAAACACCCTATCTGCTGTTTTATCTCTTTAGTCCCTTGTATCTGTTTCTGCATTAGACACCATAATATGGTTTTAAAAGTTTAAATCCCTGAAGAAATGTTGACCATACACAAATATGTAGCTGGAGAAGGGATGCCTGTCTGATTCTATGAAGGTGTCTCAAACTACAATCTAAGAACTGCAAGTTATAATTACTATAGTAAAACACAAAAAACCTAATAATGGTTCAATAATCAAATTATCTATTTTTAATTAATAAATGTAAGCAACTTGCAGCTTCAAATTCTTTACAACTTCACAATACACTTATTGTCAGTTCTGACACAATAATATAACATAAAATATCTTTGAGTTTAAAGGTGACATAGAAGAGGATGAATCAAAGTATAAGGAGAATCTTTTTATGATTTTGGTTTTTTTTGACTACACCCAGCAGTGTAGAGGGGTTACTCTTGGCTCTGAGCTAAGAAATTACTCTGGGCAGTCTTGGGGGCCATAGGGGATGGTGGGGATTGAACCCAAGTTGGCTATGAGCAATGTAAACTCCCTACCCACTGTGCTATTGCTCCAGTTCTATAAGTAGAATCTTGATCTCTATAACTCAATGAAACATTTCAAATTTACTAAGCATAGTTTTTAAAAATACGCTAAAATTCACTCACTACTTACTGTGTTGGGTACTGTAAGTCAATCTTTATATATTCTTGTTAAAGTAACTTTTACAGGTAGATGATCTAATTCAGAGACTGAACAACTTATCTGAAACTAAACACAGCCTAACGAAACACACATCCTGCTTTTCTCCTGAGAAAAACATCCCAAGCTTAAGTCCTGTTTTTCCTTTAGACTTAGAGTACATAACAGAGTACTTATCCAGTTTTTTGCCTTTTCATGTTTTCCTCCTAACCTGATTGGCTGAGACATATTATAAATATCCTATACCCACCTAATTAATATAAAGTAAATTGGAATTAATCCCCCCCCCCCCCCCAAAGTGGCTTGTGGATGGTTTTTGAAGTTGTGAGTTCTCTACTTGCCTGGGATCTGATCTCACCAAGCTCATTTACACTTACCCAGTGATCAAAACATTAACCAAATATTCATCTAGATAATTTTTTTCTCTTGTACTCATCTATTTTCTTGGAAGTCATGTATAAAGTGTGGAAAACCTGCCTCTTTGGAAATTAAAAAAATAGATCTCAAAGTAACAATTTACAGATTTTAAGCCATAGCTCTGAAAATAATGAATACTGCTTAACATTACCAGAGGTTGAGTTAACTCTTTTACAAAAAAGGAGATGCTGTTTTATTTATGCTAATTTATCTAAAATCATATCACACACACACAAATCTACATCAGGTGGACTATGCTTTATTTAATGTTAGCTTGTGAAACCTATCTCTATACAACTAGTAGGGTGAATATATAATGTGACACTTTCTCTAGTAGTAGGGTGGGGTGTTGGATGAAAGAGTGTTATCTGCTTCATAATAATGAATTCTTTTTAGTATATAATGCAAAGTGTGTATAATTGCAGTTGTCTGTTATATATCAATAAATATATGGCTATATGGAGACCTGTAAGGTTTCTAATCTGACCTTTAGGGGTTATCTTTTTATCACATTTTTTTTTTCTTTTTGGTTTTTGGGTCACACCTGGCAGTGCTCAGGGGTTACTCCAGGCTCTATGCTCAGAAATCGCTCCTGGCAGGCTCGGGGGACCATATGGGATGCTGGGATTCGAATCACGTCTTTCATCGTCTAAGGCAAACGGCTTACTGTTGCGCTATCTCTCCGGCCCTAATCACATTTTCTTTAGGGATACTTTTTGTTCTTCCCTTATATGAATGTTAGCCTAAGGTAAAAGAAATCAACTACATGATGATACTGAAACCAAGTCAATGACAAAAAATACTGTCTTATAAAAAGGACATAGTGATTGGTATTGGTGAGGAATGTTTTGTGAAAATTTTTAAGTTTTTATTTCTATGTGAGAAATAAAGAAAAAAGACAAAAATAATTTTCTCTTTTTGGATGTTGGGTCACACTCAGCAGCTCTCAGGGGTTACTCCTGGCTCTGCACTCAGAAATTGCTCCTGGCAGGCTTGGGGGACCATAAGGGGATCGAACCTTGGTCCATCCTGGGTTGGCAGCGTGCAAGGCAAAATGCCCTACAGCTATGCTATCGCTCTGGCTCCAATAAAAAAAACTTAATTCAGCAAATAAAGCTAACACAGTAAGCTTTAAACTGTTAAGATCTTGGGGCCGGAGAGATAGCATGGAGGTAAGGCATTTGCCTTGCATGCAGAAGGACGGTGGTTTGAATCCTGGCAACCCATATGGTCCCCCCAGCCTGTCAGGAGCGATTTCTGAGTGTAGAGGAGTAACCCCTGAGCGCTGCTGGTCATGACCCCCCCCCCCCAAAAAAAAAGTTAAGATCTTGTTACATTTGTGTGCATATTATATTTTGCTTAGAAGCTTAAAAAAACCTGTGAAATTATTACCTAAAAGTCAGAAGAAAATGAAAAGTGTTCCCTGACAAGAAAAGAACAAATAAAGTATTTGGTGACTGATGAATATGTTTACAAGGTAAATAAACCAGTAACAGTATGATAAGTACTATTTCAATAAACGGATTCTAAATATTAAAACTCCTATATATGTTAGATTACCCATTGCTTTATCCAAAACAAAGATCATCTCTGGTCCCTTTGTATCTGTTTGTTTACAACTTGGTTTTACCACAAAACAGATTACTTTACTTGTAAACTTGAGTGGGACTGGCTCAGGATAGCCTGATACTTGTCCTTATTCCCACCCCCAACCTGGGGGTGTTCTCTATACTCAAAAACAAACAAACAAACAAAAACCCACAGATCTGGCAGGCAGCTCACACTTTATATGAGGTAGAAGATTGCCATACTACCTGTGTTTCACCCTAAACCTGGTTTGCATTATTTCATGTGTAACCCTGCTTCAGACTTGTTCACCTGGGATTGGAAATATGGCACATGGGGTGATTTTATAGTAATCATGAATTTTTTTCCCCATGGCTAGTCAAGTGAAGCAGTGGAAGTAATCATGAATTCTATCAACCCATTCTGGTAAATTGAAATTCACTTGGTACAAGTCAGATTTCATTGGAAAAAGAATTTCCAGGCCCCAGAGTCCTGAGTCAATCAATAAAAAGGATGTATTACATCAATATATCGCTAATATATCCATTCATTTCATATACACAAACATTAATGAAATATTACTAAAAATTACATGTGCTTAAATTAAAAGAAAATAATAAAGAACACTTTGAGAGTAAAAGGGTAAACTTTTCTTGAATGTCACTGGGGGCTGCTGGAGCAATAGCACAAGGTATTTAGCTTGCATGTGGCTGGTCTAGGTTTAATCCCTGGTATCGCATATGGTCCCCCGAACCGGCCAAGAGTAACACAAATGCTGCCAATGTGGTCCAAAACCTAAATGCCCCAAACCCAAGAAATTTCACTGCCAGGGACTGAACACAGGGCACAAAATGTTCTGCTATTCATACTCCCAGCCTAAAGAATGTATTTTTGAGTAATGTCATAATCATAAGAGTTCCCCAGAGAAAATAAAGCACAAAATATCCTACCTAAATTGAGAATATTTTGAGCCCAGAAACTAGGATCACAGTGAAACTGGATGGTATTGTTGGTCACTGGGGAAGCATCACACCTTGCTCGAAGTAGGTACCGTAACCGGTATGTAATCTAAAGAAAGGAGAAAGTCAATAAAAAATAAGTCCCTTCCAGACAAACAAGTCACTCAGAACCTGGTAAATACACATATAAACAGTCTCTGGTAGGTATGCCAACACAAAGCACAGTAAATTGTAAAAGTGTACAGTTTTCTCTCAAAACCAGGTAAAAATCTGAGTATACTATATTATTGATATTATAACTGAAGAATCAAGGTGGCTGAATTGGGAGAATTTTTGTTAAGCTGAGTCTACTGAGAAAACTCATCTAAAAGCCCCGTAATAAGATATCAGGTTCTATCAAATCCCAGACAAATTTGGGAGAGGAGCTCTTGTTTGAGAACAAGTGAGACTAAGGCATTGTAGTCAGACTGATTATGAGAAGGAGAAAAAAGTACTGATTTCAACTGGTGGGTTCTCTTGAGGGGGGTTGGGTCAAATCTCAGACCTGCCAAAGCCTTGGCAGTTGCTCCTACAACCCATAGTTACCACTAGGTCAGTGGCTGAAATTCACCAAATTACCACTGATCTCTAAAGATATGTCTAATTGACCAGAACTCCAGATATTTATTTTTTGGACTGAGAACTCTGTCGTCTTCTGTAGGCAGCCTCCCCTCATCCTTTCACAGATACTTTGGTGACTAATTCCAAATTGGCAGTTATGTCAGACACAGATCCTGGAATTCATGGAGCGCACAGCCACTATGGGGCACCTCCAGATTTTTCATATTGACTCCCCAGTAAAAATAAACCAGATAAGATGTCAAAGTAGCATAAGCCACCTATGGTCACAGAACCAATAATACAAACAAAGCCAGTAATAGTAAACAAACAGGGGCTGGAGAGATAGCATGGAGAAAAGGCATTTATTTGCCTTGCATGCAGAAGGACAGTGGTTCGAACCCCGGCATCCCAAATGGTCCCCCGAGCCTGCAGGAGCCATTTCTGAGCGCAGAGCCAGGAGTGACCCCTGAGCACCAGCAGGTGTAACCCAAAAAACAAAACAAAAAAGTAAACAAACAGCATAGTAAACCTTTAGACAATGACTTAATTATGCCATTGTGAGATCCTGCTGGGGGGGGGGGGGCCCAAGCTTAGGGGTGGATTGGTGTGTAACTGGAGACATAGCGGAAGGAATCCCACTGGTGGTGGGAATGGTGTTGGAACATGGAATTCGAGAAATACCTGTAACACATGGTGTTTAAATAAAAGTAAAAACAAATAAAACTAGTGTTAAAAAATAAAATAATACTGTTTTTAAGGGATTAAGGATCTTGGAAAGATGGGTGAAGTCTGCGTTGTCCTGTCAAGCACAACCTCCTCACTTTAGAGATCTGGTTTATGGCAGTAACACTGCACAGTCCTGAGAATAGAGGCCAACAGCAGATGGTCTATAGTCAATGACTATCTTTTGTGAGGATTTTAGTTCCCTATAAAGAATGAGGGGTGAAGGGAAGGTGTCCTGCCACATGCAGCAAATGACTACTTTAAACCTCTTTTCTCTTTTTAAACTCCTAGAATTTCTTCCTCCATTTTCAGTTCAGTCATTGGTTTTGCTTACTATACAGAAAAGAATGGGACATCTTCCTCTATCAATCTATCATTGTCATTATTCTTTCCTGTTACAGAAGATCAAATGGCTAACATCTAGCTCAAGACAATCTTTCCACTGTGCAGTAGTGCCTTAGCACTCGTCTTGACAAAAATGGCTCAGCAATTTTCACCATGCTTTATGCTTTCCATTTTATCAATCAACATACAGATATGCTTTAACTTTTCCTAGCAGAAAACAAGTATATTGGTTCCTTTTCTCCTGCCATCAATACTCCATTTTCTACTTTAAACAGCACAACTCTTTAATAAAAAAAAATATATTTATTGTCTTCCATTCCTTTCTCAATCTTCCATTCTTTCTAGGTCTAATCCTTTCAACACATTCAAGAAGCTTTTCAAAAAAGTTGCTACATGGAAATAGTGTCTCTTGGAAACATTCATGCACATAGTTGCAACACACTATAATCTGAGGGTCTTTCATTTATTTAACCTGTAACTGTTTTTCAACTCTAACCCTAGTTTTAGATTTCAATGAAAAACTGGTAATAGGGCTGGAGCGATAGCACAGTAGTAGGGCATTTGTCTCGCAAGCAGCCAAACCAGGCTTGATCCCCAGCATTCCATGTGGTTCCTCGAGCCTGCCAGTAGCGATTTCTGAACACAGAGCAAGGAGTAACCCCTCAGCAACGCCGGCCGGGTGTGGCCCAAAAACCAAAAAGAAAAGAAAAAGAAAAAAGAAAAACTGGTAATGAACTTACCAATAAAACCCCGTTTCTGCTTCTTGCTACTGCAACACATAGCACCACTGCTCATTGTAATCTCTCAGCCTTCCACATGCAGTATGAAACTCAAGATTGCATTCAACAGTAGTCTCTTCTGAATCCATACTTTATTTAGTGATTTCATCCAGTCTCATAGCTTAAATGATTCCTTAATCTATTCTTAGCTCTCTCTTCTGAGCCTAATTTCTAAAAGGGAACTCCCGATATTTCTCCTAAGCTATGTTTTTAACTCCCCATCTCAATAGTAGATAACACGTGCCCATTTTCTGGGTTGTCTTGTCTTCACACCCTTCATTCCTGTCTCACATCCTATTCAAGATATAGACAATCCTACCAATTTTTCCATTAGCTCAACCAACTATTGCTACTGCCCTGGAAAAGTTATCAAATTGCAGCACCTTCCTTTTCTCTAGTCCTTAATTACCTACATTTTAGTCTCAGAAACCAGAGTGATTATGTTTAAATACAAATCAGATGTTGTCATTAAGACCCGTTCAATTATTTTTATTTGACACCTATTAAAATGCAAAATGTTTATAATGAAGTATGGGCTTGTTTATACATTTTCTATAATTCTCAAGAACTTTACATTACTTTTCATAATCAGGTTCATTCCCTCTGTTCCATCCTTCTGTAAATCGTCATGGTGTTCAGTCAACTCCCATATTACAATGTGTGTGCTCTGACAAAATTCTCTCTCCAAATATCTCTCTGGTTTACTTCCACATGTTCTCTAAGTAGCTACTTAAATATCATCCATTTTCTTCAGAATTCTGGTCCCATACAATTCATCCTGAACCCTGTCCTTAAATTTTTTTTAAAGAGCATTTAATGTTTTGAATTCCTCAAAAACAGAAATTACTTATCTTTCCTGTCTCCTTAGACAGGACCGTTAGAACAGTAATGGTATCGACAGCAAAAACTCAAGTAAGTAAGGGCTGAACAAATAGGCTGCCTCAATCACTAAATTACCTTAGCTATAAAAAACATTTTGACTAAAAAGTTAACTCATCTGGGGACTTTGTAGAATACAAGGCACATGGTTCAGCAACAACACATAGTTGTTTAAATTTTGCTCCTTTTCTTAATATTTTGTATGCACTACTAATTTCCTTTTACAGAATATCCTTCTGATTTGGATCATAGCTGTTACAGGCTGAATGAGCTAGAAACTAAGAGAATTCATGGTGTCCCCTTTAGGAAGGTGGGTGCAGGAGTTGGTGATGGGAACAAAGACCAAAGGTTTGGAATTGAGCTTGAATCTTAACCTGTTCATTGAAAGTTATAGAGAATATTTAAGCGGGATGTTTTTTGACAAGCCATTATGGATTTCTGCGGTGTATGAAAACTCACACCTGTTTTTCTGAAAGGTTAAAGATTATACTTCCGGGTCTGGAGAGATAGCACAGAGGTGTTTGCCTTGCAAGCAGTCGATCCAGGACCAAAGGTGGTTGGTTCGAAACCCGGTGTCCCATATGGTCCCCCGTGCCTGCCAGGAGCTATTTCTGAGCAGACAGCTAGGAGTAACCCCTGAACACTGCCGGGTGTGACCCAAAAAAAAAAAAAGATTATACTTCCTTGTTAGCAAAAACTTATCAGCATATTCTGTTTGACCTATAAATTTCTTTATAGTAATCAATCCACAGGCATTTTATTGAGGATTACAATATTCCTATATCCTCAAAAGGACAGAAGGGAGTTTCTGCTTGATGCAGAGGCTTTCCTGGGATCTAATGAACAAGCTTCCTTCCATTAACAGCTCAGTTTTACTCATAAGCCATAGCTTGTTGAAATATGAAACAGTTTCTAGTCATGGAAGTGGTCCTTTCTTGAGGCCCTGTCTCAGTTAGCCATGTTGGGATCATTGCCTCTGTCACATAATTGGCTACCTGTGCCTTCCCCTCAGCAGGCTGGCTTATTTTTAGTTTCCTCTAAACTGGGGCTGTGACACATTAGCCAGTGGAGCACAGGGGTCACTCTTAGGAGTGCTCAGGGGACATGATGTGTTGCAGAAAATCAGACCGGGCTAGTTAAGACAACACTATCCGGCAGTCTTTTAAGCCTCGTGACAAGCAGTAGGAATGAAGTTTGGGTTCTTGTACATTCTTACAGGCTGTTAGATTCCATAAAATGTCAGTAGTATTTCCCTCTGGAATACTGTTAAAGAATATAGTTTAAAATGCCAACACTCTTAAGTTCTTTAGTCTTTCCCAGACATTCGTTTCCCTAATAAAGACCTCAGGTCAAGTTTACAAACAGTAGTACCATCCTTTAGTGTGGACTTAATAAAAGCATATTTCTTACTGACTAGATTAACGTTCTCATCAAGAATAGCACATATATGGGCCGGAGAGATAGCATGGAGGTAAGGCGTTTGCCTTTCATGCAGGAGGTCATCGGTTCAAATCCCGGAGCCCCATATGGTCCCCCGTGCCTGCCAGGAGCAATTTCTGAGCCTGGAGCCAGGAATAACCCCTGAGCACTGCCGGGTGTGACCCAAAAAAAAAAAAAAAAAAAAAAAAACCACAAAAAAAAAAGAATAGCACATATATTATGTGCGCTTCTCAGTGCATCAGATATGAAAACACAATGTCCATTTCTTCCAATATTAATCCTTAAAACCGTGTGATTTACAAAACTTACTACTTTTACCCTCTAATATTTTGCGAACAGACACCTAGGTTTTTAAGACAATGGACTCTTCAATCCTCTTCCTACCACATTAGCAGCTAGCAATAAATTTGGTTGCTGTTACTCTCATCCAAATGCAAGCAGCCAGAGATTCTCTACTTAACTGTGTGTTCCTCACTTACTACTTCATAATCTCTGGCTGCTGCTCTCTTGCCCTGGTGATTCCTTGTTGTGTATGTAAATATTTTAGGGGATTATTATGTTACTGACCCTACCCTAAACAAACTGGGGAATTGTTGTATATGTAAATATTTTAGGGGATTATTATGTTACTAACCCTACCCTGATCAGTGATTGTGCCCTACCCTAGGGTGTGACCTGGCATTCTGCCCCCACCCTACAGTGGTACCTGATTCTGCTTCCACCATTGGGTGGTACCTGATTCTGGGGGATAAAACAAGGGTCTGTGGAAGACAAGAGGCTTTTGGCTGGAACTTATGCTGAGTCTTTGGACTTCAGTCTTGTCCACCGAATAAAGCTAATATTTCCACAAGCTTGACTGTCTGCAAGCTGTTTACCCGCCGTTTCACCTCAGAACCGTCGGCTGGACAGGGTGGCAGACGCGTGCTCTGAGCTGGAGGGTAAAGACCTCATCCTCCATCCCTCCATCAGTCAACTTCTTCAGGGGCTGACTTGCAACAATTCCTTAACTCTATTCTGATGCAATGAGGCTCATTGGTCATTCCTACACTGCTCAGGAGACAATGTGGTACTGGGGATGGAACTTGGCCTCCTGTATACAAAGCCGTTAGCACTAGTGCTTTGAACCATCTCGCTACCTCTTGATCTTTTTTATAAAAAAGAAAAATCTCTTCTCCTTTAGGCATACTACACTGGCTTAGAACTTTGAATATATTATTTTAGCAAGGTATTTAGCAAAAACAAACCCCCAAATTAGAAATACTAATACTTCACTGAAAGAAACCTAGCTTTATCTAAGTAACTAAGAAGCACTTGAACATAATCTACCTGAAGTTAGAAAAACCAGAATTTACAACCCAGATAGCTATTATCTGTTCATTAGTTGTGACAAGATCTAAAAAAAATAAAAAATAAAAGAGGAGACAGATTAAGGTGATAGTATTGCACATGTCCCCAGGTACTGCCGTTAATGACCACTGAGCATAGTCCTGAGTACCACCACACCAAGTACGGCACCAAACCATCCTTGAGCCTCCAAAATGCAGACCAATATGCCTCATGAACAGATGTGTACATCTTCAACAAAATCTCAGTGAACTTAATTCAACTATATCAAGAGGATCATATGCCATAATCAAAATGAATCAATTACAGGGATGCAAGAATATTTCAATAGAAGCAAATCCATTAGCATCATAGACCATTTTCAAGTAAAGGAAAAATAAAAATCATAATCGTATCATAGTACAAAGCGTAAGGTGCTTGCCTTGCATGGGGCCAACAAGATCCATCCCTAGCAACATAAAAGGTTTGCTGAGCACTGCCAAGAATGATCACTCAGAGCAGAGCCAAGAGCAAGTATCTAAGTAGGGCTAGGCATTGTTCCCCCCAAAGCATTAAGAACTCAAGAGACTGAACACATGCTTGACAAAAGAGGTCTGGGTTTGATCCCTGGGACTTCATGGTTTTTCCAGTACCACTGTGGGGTAAATCCTAAGGACCACCAGTAGTAGCCCCAATACTAGAAACAAAAGTTTAAAAAGAAAACAAATTTAGACAAGTTATCTTCCGAGGTCTAATCTTAGTACCGTGCATAGCTCCAAGCAGTGTCAAAAGTCAAATCTGAGCACAAGGACAGAAGTAAGCACCTGAGCACAGTTGGGAGTCCACCAAAACATACTCATCCAAAACGAAGGGGAAAGCCTTTAAATTACATGAGGGAAGCATGGGCTCAATCCCTGCACTGGTAGTCATGAAATCAAAACAGGAGTAATCTCAAAACCGAAAGTTAAGTTACTTTGGTTTAAAAGACTGTAATGTTTTAGGGGTTTATTGTCACATTTCTTTAAAGGTATGCTACTGTCCTATACCTACCACCAGATTTTGGCAGGAGAGATGACCTGATACCTCATTTTTTCGTCACTAATCTTTCCCTAGACTTCTATAGATTAAACATAAGGAAACAAGTTCTTATCCTTGAGATATATAAAATCTAATGATTGAGGCCAGAGATAGCACATCTGGAAGATGTTTGTCTTGCATGCAGTGATCCAGGACAGACCTTGGTTTGATCCCCGGCATCCCATATAGTCCCCAAGGCAGAAGCGATTATTGAGTGCAAGACCAGGAGTAAACCCTGAGAGTCGCCAGGTGTGACCCCCAAAATGAATAAAATCTAATGATTTATGGTAAAATATTAAATTAAACATATAATCAACAGTATGTAAGACACAGACAAAAGAGCTTTGTAAACACAAAAGGGACAATTGCCAAAAAATAAAAAAGCTGGGGCCAGAGAGCACAGTAGTAGGGCGGTTGGCGGTTTGCCTTGCATGTAGCCAATGCAGGATGGACAGTTGATTCCAATCCAGGCATCCCATATAGTCCCTAGTGCCTGCCAGGAGCGATTTCTGGGCACAGAGCTAGGAGTAACCCCTGAGCACTGCCGGGTGTGACCAAAAAACAAAAACTAACAAAACAAAACAAAACCTGAACTGATAAGACTCTTAAATATTTGTTATTCAGAAAAAGCATTCTAAGAAAGGTAGCTAGTCCCAGCCAAAATATTAGTAGGTATTCTGAGTTTTGCTGATTAGAATTGAGGAGATACTCTAAAGAAGTCTTTGAAATATAAAAGAGAAGAAAGATGGTGAGAGGAAAATGAAAGATCAGAGAATTCCTTTGTGCTACTTCTATCTTGTTTCCAAATCAGTACTTTTTTTTTTTTTTTTTTTGGTTTTTGATTTTTGGGCCACACCCTGCGGTGCTCAAGGGTTACTCCTGGCTATCTGCTTAGAAATTGGGGGGGACCACATGGGACGCAGGGATTCGAACCAACCACCTTAGGTCCTGGGTCGGCTGCTTGCAAGGCAAACACCGCTGTGCTATCTCTCTGGCCCCCAAATCAGTACTTTTACAAAAATATCTAGAGCTCGTTAAAAGATTGTCTATATTTATTTTTATAAAAGAATGTCTATATTTAACTATAGTGCACTTGATCTTAGCAAATGGTAGAGAAGCAATTGTGTTTGACTCTATTGATCTCTCTTTTCGCATTAATTTCCTTCTAAATAAGGAAAGGATAAAAAAAAAGTATGTTTAGGGTTAGGGATACATACAGCTTTAGCAATAAAGCACCTGCATTGTGTGTGTGTGTGGGGGGGGAGCTAGGTTTGAAAGTCAAATAAAAAATAAAAACAAGTAGTGTTTAATAGGTAGAACCCAAGAAAATAAAACTGTCAAAAATGTTTTGAAACATCTTAAAGATCTTCTATTTATTTTTTGCCATACCCAACTTGGTTTAGTGGTTACTCCTGGCTCCATGTTCAGAAGTCACTCTGACAGGGTTCAGGGGACCATATACCATGTGGTGAATGGAATCAGATAAGCTTTATGCAAGGCGAGTGCCTTACCCTCTGTCCTTTCTCTAAAGACTGAACTTCTGAAAGGACTTGTTTTCTATTGACTAAAGCTCTTATAGAAAAAGAGGGGGGGGGGGATGGGAAAATGACTCAAAGGATCAGAGCTCCTATCATGCATATGGAGCCTATGGAACCTAACTGACCCTCGACAAGCTAGGAGTGACCCTAAAGCACTGAATTGGGAGTAAACCCCAAATACTGCCAAGAGTTCCCTGCGAACAAAACAAAATAAAAGCAAAAAAAATTATAAAGAATTGCAAACCAAGCTTGAAATTTTAGGTTTTATAGGCATTTAATTTTCTAAATAAGTGAAAATTAGTAAAGGATAAAGTCAGTAAACACAGATATATTATAAGAGCTAAGAATTCTGATGAAGGGGCTGGGCGGTGGCACTAGAGGTAAGGTGCCTGCCTGCCTTGCCTGCGCTAGCCTTGGACTGACCAACTTCTGAGTGCATAGCCAGGAGTAACCCCTGAGTGTCGCTGGGTGTGGCCCAAAAACCAAAAACAAAAAAAAAAAAACAAACAAAAAAAAGAATTCTGATAAAAAGGAGCCGGAGCGATAGCACAGCAGTAGGGCATTTGCTTTGCACAAAGCCGACCTGGGACACCCCATTGAATTCCTGGGATCCCATATGGTCCCCCAAGCCTGCCAGGAGTGATTTCTGAATGCAGAGCAAGGAGTAACCCCTGAGCACCACTGGGTGTGGCTCAAAAACAAAACAAAAATAGAATTCCGATGAAAAATCTTACAATGCATTTCAATTTTTCTAGATTGAAAATCATTCAAATAAAAATATAGCCAAATTATTTTATTAACCACATTAACTACAACTAGTGATATATAAAATCTGCTGGGATTCCATGGTTTTAAATTTTAGCAAAATGAGAATCAGAAATATTTGTTCTTTGTAATTCACTTTATATATATATTTATATATATGTATATGTATAATATGAATGTCATCTTATTTCAAAAGATCACTTTCTGGATTACCATATTACAAGCATGAACAAATCAGAGAAAACAGGGGAAAGAGAGACAGTATAAAGGTTTAGACGCTAGTCTTGCATATGATGTGATTTGACTCTCTTGTTCAAACCCTAACCCCTAATCTAGTCCCCGGAACACTAAGAGTGATATCCTGGGGCAAAAAGATGGGGTAAAGGGCAGACTGATAATACAGCAGGTAGAGCACTTGATTTATTCATGGTTGACCTGGGTTCAATCCCTTGCAGCAACATATGGTCCCCAGAGCCCATCAGGAGTGATCATTGAGTGCAGAGATAGCAATCAGTCCTGAGCACCACCTGTTGTGACCTCAAAGCAAAGTCCCTTTCACAGCCAGGTATGCCCCTCCATGTCCAGCCCCTCCCAATCAAAAAGTTATAGATTTCAGTAATTTCACTATCTGTTATACACACATACACAAAACCCAACAGCTTCTTTTTCTTAAGAGGCCACACCTGGCAGTGCTCAGGAATCACTCCAGTTAGGCTTGGAAAAATGATATGGAATGCCAAGGATCAAGCCTGGGTCAGCTGCATGCAAGGCAAGCACCCCCACCTACTATACTATAGCTCTGGCCCCCTTTTAGTTTTGAGCCACACTTGATAATACTTTGGGCTTGCACTCAATTATAGGGAACATATGTAGTGCTGGAACATGGGTCAGCGACATGCACAATAAGTAGCTATACTTTAAATATTCTTTTTTTTTTTTTTTTTTTTGGTTTTTTTGGGCCACACCCTGTGACGCTCAGGGGTTACTCCTGGCTATGCGCTCAGAAGTTGCTCCTGGCTGCTTGGGGGACCATATGGGACGCCGGGGGATCGAACCGAGGTCCGTCCTAGGCTAGCGCAGGCAAGGCAGGCACCTTACCTCCAGCGCCACCGCCCGGCCCCCTATACTTTAAATATTCTACTTATTCTATCTTACCAGCCTCTTGCTATACAGTAATGCTGTACTGCTGCCACTGGAAACAGCCCATTTAGAAAAATGCATGACATGTTCCAACTGTTTAGAAAGTCCAGCTACTTCTTGTTGTTGTTGCATAAGTTTTGTGCGATGGTCCTTTGCAAGGCTCTGAAAAGAAGCATTTCAAAATTAATTCTATATAACATGTTTAATTGTTTTAAGAAAATACACCTGCTAGTGATCGTGGTTTATTCCTGGTGATGCTTGGGAGATCATATGTGGTGCGAGAGTTTAAAATAGGATATATATATATATATATATATATATATATATATATATATATATTGGAAAATCGCTCCTGGCAGACACGGAGGACCATATGGGATGCTGGGATTCAAACTACCATCCAGCCTGCATTGGCTGCATGCAAAGCAAACGCCCTACTGCTGTTTTCTTGCTATTTTCTCTCTCTTCTCCCCTCCCCCCCCTCATGCAAAGCAAATGCCCTACTGCTGTTTTCTCTCTCTTCTCCCCTCTCCTCCCCCCCACCAGCATCCTAAATCAACCAAATAGGGGTTAAAGCAATTGTTCAATGTGTTTGCCTTACACCAAATTTTATCCTTGGTATTCCATATGGCCTCCCAAGCAATGTCAGGAGTAAATCCTGAGTGAAATGATAGTCTAAAATTAATGCTGTTACACTGCAAAATGGACTTATAAACTTTTGCTTGCTTGTTTTTAAAGTAAAGGAAGTTTATTTCTGAAAAAATAAAGAGGAGAGAAGTAGATATAAAGAAATCAGGCTTCCCCAGAGTGGAAGAGCCAAGGTCCACATCCCAAGAATGGGTGTAAGGACTTTTCCCCAAAATAGGTAAATTAGCCCTAAAATAAGAAAGTACATATCTCAAGAAAAGATGTGGGCACCTGGATTTATTTATTTTTTTTCTTTCTTCTTCTTCTTCTTCTTTTTTTTTTTTTTTGGTTTCTTGGTTTGTGGACCATACCTGGCGGCACTCGGGTTACTCTGGATCTTCGCTCAGAAATTGCTCCTGGCAGGCTCAAGGGACTCTGTGCTTTTACTCTCAGGGCAATGTTTGCTTTTAAAAACCCTGGAAGTGTTTTGTGTTTCTGGGTTTCTTGACAGACTGAACAGGCTTGGCAATAGTTTAAAAACTTGGAAGAACTCACTGATGTAACAGTCTGGGTCTGGTGGCCAGTGTGCTATTTGTAGGGGGGGTTGGGGAGGAAGACTTGAGTACCATTTCAATTTCCGGCTTTTAGTTTGTGTGTGTAGATTTGCAGGGAGGGAACTTCTGAGTGCCATTTCAATTGCCTAGATAGTATTTGGTCTGCTCAGGTACTCTGAATATTGGTTTAAACTTGGACAGTGAGAGGAGTCCAAAACTTTAATCTGTTTTATTCTAGGTTTTCGTTTCATGGCACATCAATTTTCATAATAACCCAATGTTCCTTCGAATTTCTGAATTGTGACATCTTCCTTTTCATTTCTAATTTGATTCATAAAGTTTCTCGATCTATCCTTTGTGAGTCTTGCTAGAGATTTTTTTTTTATATTTTAATAAACGAGCTCCTAGTTTCATTAATCCTCTGGATTGCCTTTTTGGGATTCATCATTAAATGCCTGCCGTTTTACTATTTCCTTCCTTCTGCCTGCTTTGGGATCATTTAGTTGGTCCTTGTCTAGCTGTGCAGTTAGGTTATTTGTGGGTTCTTTCTTCTTTCTTTGTGTGCATTGCTATGAACTTTTCTCTTCAGTGCTCTTGCTTATGTCCTACAAATTCTGGTAACTTGTGTTCTCATTCTTGTTTCCAGCAAACTTTTGATTTTCCTTTTGAGCCACTCTTGCCTTATTTTCTTTTAAACTCAGGAAGTATTTTTATTTAAATAAATTATTTAATTGAATCACCAGGAGACAGTTCATGAAGGAGTTTCAGTTATGCCATGTCCAACACTAATCCTTTCACAAGTTCACACTTGTGTTCACACAATGTCCCCAGTTTCCTTCCTGCCCTCCCCTCTGTATGCCACCTGTAGCATTTTTCTTCTCTCACGCTTCCTTTTCTTTTTAGAAGATGGCTTGCAATATTGTTACCAAATAGATATCATATTCTTTTACCTCCTTTCAATTCTTGTCCAGAGTGATCATTATCCTAGTGGTCTCTTCTCTGTCTTAACTGTACTCCTCTGCTATATGTGGTAAGCTTTCTACCATAAATTGGTCCTCCTAGCCCTCACTTACAATGTCTTTGGGTATGACTACGAAGCTATATATCTTTCTCACAGATCAGTGTAAACATTCTATGTCTATCCCTATGACTCAGCATTAAATACTCTCTGTTGGGGACTGTTTGGAATAATTAAAAAGCCCTCTCACTAATCAAAATGGAGTCTCTGAAAGTCTGAGCCAAGTGCTTACAAGCTGCATGCAAGTAGATGTGGCCTTTTTGCCCTTGGACCCAAAGAAATAGAAATAGCCTAGAGCTAGGGAGTCACTAGGCTCCAAGATGTCCTTGTAAAGACAGGGGTCAAAAGGCCCAAGCTGAGATTAGATTTTGTATTTTGTTGCTCAAAGATAATGTGGATCTCTTGACTGATGATAATCTTATTAACCTTGGAAAATCAAGATGTTCCCGTGGAAAGTTACAGCCATTCCTATTGCGCCTCGCCCCTACTCTCTTTGTTTTGCATTGTCTATAAAAGGTCTATTTTTCCCTTTATTAAATGGACTCCTGATCGGAACCCTTCGTCTCGAGTCTCTTTATTTTCCCAGTCCCTCTTCTATTTCAGGCCGGATTCCTCATCAAGAACTGCGAATTACTGACGTGGTCCCCAGCTTTACCCGCTGGTCGGGGTCCCTGGTGGGCCACAACTCTCTATATCCTTTCATGATGTATAATGTTCCAATGTGTAATCTTAGATCATTTGATTGACTAGTTTCTCCCCATTATGAAATTGCATTAAATCTGTACAGTGTTTGGGGAAACAATGTCATTGGGTAGGGGGTGGACCACTCAGCAGTGCTCAGGGTCTACTCTTATCTCTACACTCAGAAATCAGTCCAGGCAAGCTCTGAAGACTATATGGAATGCCTAGGACAAGTAATTTACAACAGGAGCTCTTAATGCCTCTAATTAAAGACTGCAGAACAACTACTCTAAATGATAAGTCCTGCTCAGAATAGTTCCTATTATTTGTTTTCCAAATAACAATTTTTTTTTAAATTTTTGAATTTGTTTCCTATATGGCTGATAAAGCATAAAAATAATCAAAACCAGTTTTCCCAGGAAAGACAGACTTTCTGAAAAGGACTTTAAAATTTTGTCAACTATAAAATACACTGTCTAGGAGCTGGTTTGTTGATCTTCAATCATTACATCCTTACAATTTTTGGTTAGTTTTGAGGCCATACAGATGATGTTTAGGTCTTTACTCCTGCTGGAATTCAGAAACCGTTATGTTGATACTGGTATCAAACTTGGATTTAAAGCAAATGCCTAACCTATTATAATATCTCTTAAGACTCTCAAATCATTAGAATTATTTTATTTCTCATTCTAATTTGCTTCTGTACTGTAATTTCTTCTGAACCAATATACTGAAAGAATACCAAATTATTATGCAATTGATGTTCATATGCCATGGATCTTTAATTTCATGAGTGGGTTTTTAAAAAAAGCTAATAAAATTCTTCTCACTTGTACTGAGAAAATGCTATCCCCCTAAATGTCCAGGTGATTTCTTCCTGTATTATCTTTCTAAAAACTTTTGCTCAGGGGTGGGGAAAATAGCATAGCAGTAGGACATTTGCCTTGCACCACCAGGACAGAGGGTGGTTCAATTCTCGGAATCCCCTATGGTCCCAAGCCTGCCAGGCGTGATTTCACAGCGAAGAGCCAGGAGTAATCCCTGAGCACCACAGGGTGTGACACAAACCCCCCACCCCCCAAAGAAAGCTCAGTTATACTGTTTTGATAACACACTGATCGATGCCAGTTCAATGAATCTCTGAAATGACTTTCTACTTAAGCACTCAAAGACCTCCTTTTAAGCAAAGTGTTGTGCTTTGTACTAATGCAGAAAACAATAAGGATTAAGACATTCATAATGTATCATAAAATCTAAAATTGTTGGTTTCAATCTAGAAATTGGCAAAGAAAAAATGTATTATTAAAAAAAAAACAAAACAGGCTCAAAGTGATAGCACAGTCATACGCCATTTGACTTGAATATAGCTGACCTGGGATGGACCTGCATTCTATCCGCAGCATCCCATTAGTCCCCGAGCCAGTCAGGAGCACAGAGCAAGGGTGTGGGACTCAATAATCAAAATGAGCCATCCCATATGGTCTTCCTGAAGACCACCAGGTGTGGCCCAAAAACAAAAACAAATGAAGAACAACAGAAATGAAAACAGCCATAAAAAGGGCCAATATTTAACATTAACAGCAACACAGAAAATAAAATCATTGCAACAATGTCCCATGAACACTAACTTACCTCAAGCTGGTGTAGTAGAGCTTTACCTTTTTTATTTATTTCTACCATCAATGTAAATATAGCAACTTTAATATCTTGTTCCACCTGCTTTTGATTTTGATTTACTTCAAGTATCCTGAAAATAAAAAAATGAGGAAAAACACTAAACTGTAAGGCAGGTTTGTTTTTTAGATTCGTTTTTAATGTCTAAACTAGATCAATATTCTTTCCACTCTCTAACAGCTTTATTGTTTCTAGGGGACTTCAGTGTAAATAGTTTCTTGAAGATGAGACAGCAAAAACTTAATACTTCTGGAAGACAGCCACTTACTTGAATGTTAAAATAAAAATAAAGTTGAAAAATGAATGAATACATCTTGAGAACATACAGTTTGGAGACATCCTGTAAAGTCAATTTGGCACCAAAATGGATGAATTGCTATAAACATGATAAAAACAAAGCAAAACAAAACTATGCCTTTAAATCAGCTCTTTGTATTCATTGCAAGAACTAGAAATTGTAAAAATGACACTCTAATCTTAGTCATCTAAATTGCTGAATAGAAATAAAGACAATAAACTGCTACTTTAAAAAAAGCCTTTGTTTTGAAATAAATGGCCCAATAATTACTTTGTCTTATCAACTACCTTGTTTCTTCCTTTGATTAGAGAAACTAGGAATGCTAGCTCACTAAGATTGAAATAGATGGCTCCTGTGCTATTTAGAGAAATGTGTAAAGGTATTGCCTTGCATTCAGCTGACTATCTGGTATCCTGAGCTCATTAGTAGAGCAGAATCAAGAATAAACTGAGTAACACCAGGTGTGGACTAGAAACTTAAAAAAAAAAAAAAGGATTGCGATATAAAATAAACAGTATGAACTGTCCGGATAATCTAATAGAAGCAGAAAGTGATGTGACACCCAATAAACATTATTATAGTAAGTAAAAATTACATTCCTTCTATTTCCTTAAGAGGTCCTCTACCAAACAACACCTGAAACTAATTTGAATTCTCATGATGGTAGAAGAGAATCACAGAAAAGTAGTGACCTCTTCACACATAATAAAGATGAATAGTAAGGTGATTTGGTCTAGTATTCTACTCCTATAATCAGGTAGGCCACAAAAATAAACCTATTAATCATCCAATGCTTAAAATTTTTAATACCATAATTTAAAAAACAAAATCCTTCAAAGAAGTTTTAGCTGCAAATGACTACCCCAGACCTCCTGCCCAATTTAGTAGACAAAAGCCTTTAAGCATAAGCAGACTTTTAAAAACACAGAAAAGAGGGTGAAGATAGTGAGTAAGACACTTGGCTTTGCATGCAGCCAACCTGGTTTCACCAGGAGTGAGCACAAAGCCAGAAATAAGCCCTGAGCACCACTGGGTGTGGCCCCAAAACAAAACTAAAAACACAGGGAGATAAAACTGATTCACTTTTATAGAAATCATGTACTTAGTATAAATGATTTCATTTATAAAATATAACTGCTCTAATTTCCTTACTGGATCCAGTACTCTGGAACAGGTCTGAAGCCCTCAATGTGCAAAAATCAAACAAACTACCCTCCCAAACAACCTTCTTTTTTTGAGTTTCATTTTAAATGGAGAAAGTTTGAAAATCTTCTCTCAGTCTGTTCTATCTATCTGAATCCAGTGTTACTGGTAATCTCTGTAGACAGTAATACAAATATATGCCACCCCATACTTTGTCCCTACTGTGCTTTGCCAGTGACTGATAATTTCAGTAGACAAAACTTCCAAAGAATGTTTCCTTTTGCTGGAGGGCTTCTCTTTCACCTCCATTACAATTACACACATTTTCTACTGCTCTGATCTCAGGAGTTGACTAGGAGGGCCAATTGGCAGTGTGGAGGGAGAGTGCACTATAAAGAACACCTGGTCTGCAGCAGTTAGCCTTGACCTTGGCCACACAACACACTTTTCTGGCAATCTTCCCACAAGATCAAAGACAAATATTTTAATGAAGGAACCCCAAATAAATTTAAAACCCAAAAACCTTGAGTAATAAAGTTTATGAAAACAAGAATCCTTAGAAGAGAGCATTCAAGATTTAGGATTCTGAGAACATAAGGTTTATAAAACCAAGAACCTTAACGTAAAGCCTTAAAGAACATGATAAGGAGTTAGAGCAGGAATTTTAATGAGAGCCCAACAGAATTTACACCCCCAAAGAGCCTTGAGAGCAATAAAGTTTTAAGAAGGCCCTGAAAACTTATGAGTAGAGGGCCACAAAGATTTATGAATATGACAACTGAAATCACCAAACTTACTCATTAAAATCACCCAAAATTGATGAGACTCTCCCTCTAATTGTAAATGTTCCTTTACCTTTTGTGATCTTCCTTTGGGGGCACTTGAAAAAAAAAGGAAAGGAAAAAAGAGGATACTTAAAGCTTATTGGAACTTATTGGAACTCTAGCAGTGAGTTATGATTCTCTGTGACTCACAAAGCTTCTACCCTAGGGGCAGAACAGAGGACGGCTCCTTGCCCAAGGGAAATGAATTCTAAACAAGTGAATGGTGGCTTTTTACTCCCCTGAGTAAAGACCCCTCTACATTTCTTGTTAAAATTTAGTTAATAAACTGCTTTCATCCTTCTAGATGTTAGGTTCTTTCTTTTTTTTTTTTTTTTTTGGTTTTGGTTTTTGGGTCACACCCGGCAGCGCTCAGGGGTTACTCCTGGCTCTACACTCAGAAATTGCTCCTGGCAGGCTCAGGGGACCATATGGGATGCTGGGATTCGAACCACTGACCTTCTGCATGTTATCTCTTCGGCCCCTGGTTCTTTCTTTCTGCATTCAACATTGGTAATTACTGTTACTTTGTTGTTTGGGCCCAGTTAATTCTTTGTCCAGATATAGACAAAGAACTTGGAAGAATCCTAAAAGTTGGGGACGGGGGTCACTTTTCTCCCTATCTCCACAATAACAAACTGCTTACGAAGATGCCAAAGATGCTATTGAATTGCAGTAAAACTGTCTCTGGAATAAATAGTGGACATCTAACATGTAGAGAAAGTGATCTCTAGGGCTAGAGCAATAGTAGAACAGGTAGGTCTTTGCCTTGCACATGGCCAAGCCAGGGTTTGATATCTGGCAGCTCATATAGCTCCGAGTGTAACACAAGGTGTAATCCCTAAGCATGTCTAGGGGTGTGGACTCTAAACCTAAACCAACAAACCGAACAAAAAAAAAAACTAACCCTTCTAGGCCCATAGTCCTTATCATCTATAGTGAAAGAGTAAAACAAGTCCAAAGCATAAAATTCCTAAGAGTAGATCTTTTACTTATAATAAATTTCCAGTTGTTCTCTTTAGCCACTGATGATAGAAATCCCAGTAATTACTTCTTTTTACTATTCCATGTTCTTTACTAATTTACTACTATTCAGATACATAAGCATTTAAGTCACCAATTATCCTCTTTGATAAAATGTAGTGCTGATTACAACATGAAAAAGGAAATTATATCTATTTATACTAAAAGAGAAAGTTAAAAGAAGAACCGAGTGGCTGGAGAGATAGCACGGTGGTAAGGCATTTGCCTTGCATGCAGAAGAACGGTGGTTCGAATCCCAGCATCCCATATGGTCTCCCAACCCTGCCGTGGGCATAGAGCCAGGAATAACTGCCGGGTGTGACCCAAAAATCGAAAAATAAAAGATACTGGATGTGGTTACAAATTAAAAAAAAAAAAAAGTAAGAAAAACAAAAACATAATGGGGCACAAGTAGCACAAGTGGTAAGGCCTTGCCTGCACTAGCCTAGGATGAACCACAGTTCAATCCCCCAGCGTCCCATATGGTCCCCCAAGCCAGGAGCGATTTCTGAGCGCTTAGCCAGGAGTAACCTGGGTGTGGCCGAAAAACTAAAAACAAAACAAAACAAAATAAAAAACAATGTATAATGATGGATAAATATAATAATGTCTTGAAAAATTAAATCATGTTTAATCTTTTTTTAAGGAAATAATATAATCCAGGGAATTCCTTCATGAAAAAAGTTCAAATGTCCAAACTATGTTTCAAATGATTAAAATGTAACATGTTTATTGATTATGAATGGTACTCATACACACTGTGTGGACCCATTCTGTGCTAAGGATCAAACTTAGACCTGCCTATCTCTCTCTCTCCCACTCCTCCTCCACCACATGTTATTTTTAATGTTATATTTAATGCATAAAATGTAATTTTAATGTTATAAAGGTCTTAATTACAAGTCAGTATAAAAGAGGCTAGTGAATTACTCACTTACTAAATTATGGGCCATGAGTCTTGGATAGACAGAAAGTACTCTAGCACTGTCACTGACAAGAAATAAAAGTGTGTTAAACAACTTAAGTATCTCAGTCTTCTGGTGGCCTAAAAATGCACTGCAAATGGGAGAGAAAGAAAAAACAAAAACAAAAACTCCCAAAGAGTTATACCTAAGCTTAGTAATCAGGTGCTCTTACAAAAATGCAATTGGTGGGTTTTATTTTAAAATCCTAGCATTTCTTTTAAAATTGGAAAGGTGCTAGGGAAAGAGTAAAGGCAGACCCCTTAGGAACAGAAACAGTCCTTTGAATAGAGTGCCAGCAGTAATAGCTAAGGACTAAGCAAGGAGTAGTCCCTCACAAACTGACCCTTTCACCAAGTTTAACAGCAAAACAGTATAATCGATAATTGTCAATGACTACCAACTAAATGAACTAAATACAGTTATAAAAGTTTTGAAATGGAGGCAGGAAAGATAGCACAGTTAGAAAGTTTGCCTTCCAAGTGACAGATCCAGGACCGACTTTAGTTGGAATCTCAGCATCCTGTGCCTGCCAGGCGCGATTTCTGAACAGAGCCAGGAGTAACCTCTGGGTGCTGCCAGATGTGGCCCAAAACCCAAAACAACACCCCCCCCCAAAAAAAAAAGTTTTAAAATGTTCTGGCTAAAGAAAAAACCATACAACTTCTGGAAAAATTTTTATCAAACATGTTACAACTTGTTTAGATCAACCTTCACCTAGAGTTAAGGAAAATACATATTCTAGAGTGAATGTACTTAATACATTATATAAAGACAACTTATTTTAATACCACAAATGTAAATTTACCTGTTTTGGATTTGATTTCCTGTGAATTTTATATACTTTGTTTTTTCCATCAATTTGGTGATTAGTGTATCTATGATTACTTTCTGATTTTGAAAAGCTTCTTCTATAAATTGGTATCTGAAGAGATAGGCAATAGGAAATGGACAATTATTTCAAATGTATTTTTAAAACGCCATGCAAAAAGACCACATTTAAAGTATGTAAGTAACAAATAATTACCTTTTTAAAAAGCTAACTATATTCCTAGAAGGCATGTTCTCGTGTCTTCTCAAAATTTACTCCTTAAGGTAAGTCTTGCTCTTGCCCAAGTTATCTGTCTCTTTGCTAACTTTACCCACTCTGGATAACCCCAGATTCTTTTTTTAATACATTTTCCTTTCTTTCTCCTCTAATATCTTTCTAAGCAAGTTCTATTCAATAAGAACTACCTTGCCACACGAAATAAAAAGTTACCCCTTTAGAAAAGGTTGTCTCAGGCTGGGGAGAAGGTTCACCTGGGGAGATTTCATCCCTGACACCACCACATGGTCTCTCCCAAACATAGCTAGAAAGAACCTCATGCAAATAAAACAAAAGGGGAGGTGGTGGGGTCTTTTAGAGATAATATTCATAGCAGACCTGGCATAATATTTACAGATATTTATGTATTTATTTTGCAATTATCTAATTAGGAAACTTGATGTTATAAGCTTAGGTTTTAAAATATTACTTTAAACAGCAGATTGCTTGCTAGAGGGGCCCACAAATTTATCCAGTAGGATAAATGGTGGGAAGAACACTCCTAGATAGCATGATGACTCGTTAAGTGTTAAGTTTTAAGCAACAGCATCATAAAATTTAAGATAGGTGAATTAAAAAATTTAACACGTAAGTGAATATTACATACTTTTATAAACTACATAAGACAACTGTAATACCTCTAGAGAAACTGATGTCGTTCTACGTTTTTCACAAAATGTACAAAACATAGTGCCTCTAAGTTAGACTAAAAAGTGTGTAGGCACTGGAACTGGAGTAATAATACAGTGGGTAGGGCACTTTTGCCTTACTTAGTTCTGACCTGGGTTTGACCCCAGCACTCCTGAACCTGCTAGGACTGATTACTGATAAAGGATCTAGGAATAAGCCCAGAGCTGGGTATGGCTCAAAAACCAACCCCACAAATATATCAGCATGAACTAAACTGTATTATAAATAGGGTGGCCAAAGAGGTGGGGGAGACATAAAGTTCTATTGGATTTCCTCTGTACATAATTATGGCAATAAGGGCTGGAGCAGTGGCGTGGGAGCGGTAAGATGTCTGCCTTGCCTGTGCTAGCCTAAGAGGACTGAGGAGGACCGTGGTTCAATCCCATACGGTCCCCCAAGCCAGGAGAGATTTTTTTCTTTTTTGTCTTTGGGCCACACCCGGCGATGCTCAGGGGTTACTCCTGGCTATCTGCTCAGAAATAGCTCCTGGCAGGCATGGGGGTCCATATGTGACATCGGGATTCGAACCAACCACCTTATGTCCTGGATCAGCTGCTTGCAAGGCAAGAGCTGTGTTATCTCTCCGGCCCCCAGGAGCAACCCCTGAGCATCAACCGGGTGTACCGCCCCCCAATATAAGACCAAAAAAAATCACGTCAATAACATTTTTTTAGCAACAGCATTTTAAATATTAGGTAATTCAAGCTTTTAACAGTAAGTTCCCCTTACATAAATAATACATATTCACACAGCATCATTTGGGGAATTCTCATATTCAGAATGCTACTGACATTTTGTGATAGGGCACACAAAATAATACTAGCTAAGTAAAGCAAAAATAGTAGTAGACTGCCATTGTCTAGGTTATATAAGAAGTCATCCAAGAGCTGGACTGTGATTTATGTATAAAATAAAAGATACCTGTGCTCTTTATGTTCTAATAACTGACAATCCCGACATGTCAGTTTGTCACATGTTTCACAGTAAAGTTTCAGTTGCTCCTTTTTATGAAAAGGACAAAACACTGGTCTCTGACTGGTCACACCAACTGCCTCTGTAGAAACAATGGGAAGCAAAAACATACAATAGTAAATAAGTATTAGATCACCTATTTATATTTAGATTCACTAATAACAATCATTAAACAATATAGTTTAAAATTAAGCATCAACATCAAAAGAAAAAATATAACTGAGCTTCGTATTTTTCAAAGGATCTACGTAATCCAAGAGAAAAAGAAAGGGCTATGAGTATAGTATTTTAAAAATTCTTCTTAGAACTTGTCCTACCAACACAGACAACTTAGTGAGTCAATTAAATCCTTTCTTTGTCCAAAACTTAATGATTTTAAAATACAATTCAAAAGCCTAAGAGAATATAAAATCAAGGGCAATAATAATTATTTATCCTATTTTGCAAAAGTCCCAACCAAAAACAACTGATACATAAATGAATAGTTTTCAACTACAATACTGTAGTTGCCGTAGTTTTTGTAACATAAGATACACTTTTCCCCCAAAAGATGCATATTATGGAGTGGAAAATATGGTATTAAGTAACTTCAGGAGTCTATTAAAATGAGATAAAAATGGGTATGCTTATGTAAAATAGAAAGATCAGAAAACAAGTAGTGATTACACAGAAAGTGAAAATTATCTCAGAATAGTTAAAGGCAAACTCAAATATTTCAGAAAAAAAATTCCACTCCCACAGATAATGATTAAAGTTGTTTTTTCCACTTTCACAATGCCATAGATAGTGGACGTATTGTGTAAAAAACAAAACAATTGGGGCCGGAGAGATAGCATGGAGGTAAGGTGTTTGCCTTTCATGCAGAAGGTTGGTGGTTCAAACCCTGGCGGTCCCCTGTGCCTGCCAGGGGCGATTTCTGAGCATAGAGCCAGGAGTAATCCCTGAGTGCTGCCAGGTGTGACCCAAAAAACCAAAACCAAAACCAAAAACCAAAAACCAAAAAAAAAAAAAACACAAAAAAAAAACAAAAAAAAAAAACCCACCTATTAAACACCTTGTTTTTTTTTTTGATTTTTGGTCTTTAGGTCATACCCAGCAGATACCTTTTCACTTAAGCATGTTCTCGATAATCTTCTGTGAGTGATACATCCACTTATTTACTATTATAATATTCTAACAAATGAATATATAGTCTGACTATAAACTGAATGCATCTTACTTTTTGATACTATATAAAATGCTGAAATAAACATGAGATTTATAAGCCACAAAATATTTTCATAAAATAAATTCAATTATTAGATCAAGGGAAATGTATACAACTATAATGATGACCTGTGTTCCTGTCTCTCCCCCAACTCGGTGTCACATTATGCTCCTGGTGTGTTTAGTACCCTAAGGAGTAGTATAAATATGTTTAATCTTTGCCAATTTCAAATAATTTTTTTTTGCAGGAAAGAAGGTGGGAGGAAGGAGGGAGGGAGGGAGGGAGGGAGGGAGGGAGGGAGCCAAATGGGAGTTGGAGTGATAGTACAGTGAGTAGAGTGCTTCTTGCCTTACATGTGGCTGACCCAAGTCTGATTCCTGGCATTCCATATGGTCTCCGGAGCACTGCCTGGAGCACAGCTCCAAAACAAAGTAACACAAAGCAAACAAACAAACAAACAAAAAAACAACAAGCACCTTGACTATTCTTGAATACATTTTGTTTTGTTTTGGAGCCCCACCTGGTGGTGCTCAGGGTATACTCTAATCTCTGCTTAAGGAAACATAAGGGATGTTGAAAAATCAAACCTGGTCAGCCATGTACAAGGCAAAAGCCCTTCCTACTGTATTATTCTCCAGTCCCAGAATACATGTATTTAATAACTTTTATATAATCTATTTTACTTCTTTCATTGTATTCATAAATCCACTGATATTAATGCTAGTAGACAAGGTGACTATACATCTTTGTTTGGATTGCAAAATGTCGTGTGTGTGTGTGTGTGTGTGTGTGTGTGTGTGTGTGTGTGTGTGTGTGTGTGTGTGTGTGTGTGTGTGTGTATGTGTGTGGTTTTTGTGTCACACCCGGCAGTGCTCAGAGGTTACTCCTGGCTCCATGCTCAGAAATTGCTCCTGGCAGGTACGGGGGACCACATGGGACCCCGGGATTCGAACCAATGACCTTCTGCATGAAAGGCAAACGCCTTACCTCCATGCTATCTCTCCAGCCCCAAGATGTCCAATATTTATAAACTGTCTGATTTAGAAAACTGACACATCACACTTATAGCCTTTTAGAAAATACTTAAAATGTTAGGTCTTGGGGCTGGAGAGATAGCACAGCGGTAAGGCCGTTTCCTTGCAAGGAGAAGGACAGTGGTTCAAATCCCGGCATCCCATATGGTCCCGAGCCTGCTGGGGGCGATTTCTGAGCATAGAGCCAGGAGAAACCCTGAGCACTGCCAAGTGTGACCCAAAAAAACAAAAATCAAACAAAAAAAAATGTTAGGTCTTGGCTCATAATTATCCCCTTATTCCTAATTAACATCATCCTAATGTTAGAAGGTAATATTAGAATTTAAGTTTGAAATTTATAGTAACTGCTATTTTGCTACTGCAACCCTGGCTTTGCTTCAGACATAAAAATAAACCAGTTCCAGGGACTTCGAGGACACACACCAGCATAGTTAAGTAAATTAAAGAATGCAAAATACCTAGCAACACCTTAGTCCAAGGGCACTAGATATAAATCTAATTGTACTGGAAGGTAGGCAGGCACCTAAGCTGCACCTCCACTACCTCAGCCCAACCAGTTTAAACCTGGCTGATGCATGGGGCCAGAGCAACATCACAGCAGCTAGCTAGCATTTGCCTCGCATGCAGAGGATATGGGATGAACCCTGGTTCAATCCACAGCATCCCATAGGGTCCCCCAAGCCAGGAGCGATTTCTGAGTGCATAGCCAGGAGTAACCTGAGTCCAAAAACCAAAAAACAAAACAAAACTGTGGGTGTACCTATTTAAGACCCTAGACCCACCCTTTTCTGGGAGGGGTCTTGGGAACCGGATAGTAGGTGTAACCTTACCTGCTAGACCCTCCCACACCTGGGAGGGGTCTGGGAAATGTTATATAAGGCTTGGACCAAGGGAATTCGGCCCTTTGGGCTTTTTGCCCTTTTGGCTTTTTGGCCCCCTTTGGCTCTTGGCCCTTTCTGCGCTGCTGGGCGCTCTGAGGAAAATGGCTGAAAGGAGTTTAGATGCAGGGCCAAGAATAACTAGTGCTTAAAAGGTTATGAGATAGGCCACACACATGTGGTGAATAGGGCATGAATAAAGCTGATGCTTCCTAATGGCTGCGTGTGAGTGAGTCTTGATTACGCCGATCACCTGGGCCTGGAACTTGCCGGCTGGATGGGGGATGAAGCCACGTGACTGGGGCCTAAGCACAAAGGCCTCCATCCATCGCCATCCAGCCCCATCGTTAATTATTTTATGCAACACAAAACAAAACAAAAAAACCAAATACCCAAAAAACCATGGTTGGTGCAACATGTACTCAGAACCTATTATTTTAACTCTAGCTTGAAGCTCCTACAACCCTATAAAATAGCTTATTAGGTCCTCTTAAGGGTCCCCAGCATGCTGGAATAAACTGCTTTTTGCTAACTTGTCTCCTTTGATCTTTGTGGGAGGAATTCCAGAGCTAACACATAAGTTCATTGACAGAGTAAACCCAAGCCTCTTCAACTTTCTCTTCTCTTGAGACCAATAGTTGGATCATTTGTTCATTCATTCGTTCTTTCATTCCTTCCCTCCCTCTCTCCCCCAATCATTTTAAAACTAAATTATATTAATGAGTAATAAATGAGCAAAGTTCTACAGAAAACAATTAAGATACTAAACAGAAAACAGCAAATTAATGCATTTTCTGTATTCATAAATTAGAATGTTCAAGAAATCAATCTTGTTAAAAAGTATATACTACCAAAAGCAATCTAACTGTTGGATGTAGTCACCATCAAAACTGTCAAAACTCTCATAGCATTTTTCACAATCCTGAAATTATATGAACTAAAAAAAGCTCCAATTAGCCCAAGCAATTGTGAGAAAGAACAATCTAGAGTATCACACATCTGGATTTCAAATTATTTTATGAAGCTATGTAATTGGCCCCCAGCATAAAAATAGTTACAAAGATCAATGAAGCAGAATAAAAAGTACAGAAATAAACACCAAAAGATTAATTTATGTACAAAGAATATATAATAAGAAAAGAACAGTCACTTCAATAGTGTTAGAAAAACTGGAAAGAGGTACTAAATTGATAGCACAGTGGTAGTATGTTTGCTTTGCATGCGGCTAATCCCAGATAGACCCCTGTTTGATTCCTGGCATCCCAGATAGTCCCCCAAGCTTGCTAGGAATGATTTCTGAGCTCAGAGCCAGGAGTAATCTCTTAGTGCCACTAGGTTTGACCCAAAACCAAACCAAACCAAACCAAACCAGACCAACAAACAAACAAAAAAACTGGAAAGAAAAATGTAAATGAATGAAACTGAACTACTGCTCCCCAAAATATGCTCGCACCCTAAAAAGATTCAAATGAACTGAAGACTTTAACATAATCCTTAATATGATGTAACGTAAGAAGTAATCTCTGTGGAAAGCGATATGGAGATTCCTTCACAAACTGGAAATTGAGCTTCCATACAATCCAGCTATACCACTCCTAGGAATATACATGAGGAACACAAAAATACAACACAAAAATCCCTTCCTTACACCTATATTCATTGCAGCGCTATTTACAATAGCCAGACTCTGGAAACAACCAAGATGCCCTTCAACAGATGAGTGGCTAAAGAAACTGTGGTACATATACACAATAGAATACTATGCAGCCATCAGGAGATGAAGTCATGAAATTTTCCTATACATGGATGTACATGAAAGTCAGAGGGAGAGAGAAAGACGCAGAATGGTTTCACTCATCTATGGGCTTTAAGAAAAATGAAAGACATTTTTAACAGTATCTCAGAGACAAGAGAGATGAGGGCTGGTAGGTGTAGCTCATGACATGAAGCTCATCACAGAGTGATGAGTGCAGTTGGAGAGATGACTACACTGATAACTATCATAACAATGTGAATGAATGAGGGAAGTAGAAAGCCTGTCTTGAGTACAGGTGTGGGGGGGTGGGGAGGAGGGAGATCTGGGAAATTGGTGGTGGGAATGTTGCACTGGTGAAGGGGGGTGTTCTTTACATGACTGTAATTATACAAATATAATCATATTTGTAATTATGGTGTTTAAATAAAGATAATTATTAAAAAAAAAGTAATCTCTGGGGCCAGAGCAATAGCACAGCAGTAAGGTGTTTACCTTGCATGCAGCCTACACAGGATGAACCTTGGCATCCCATATGGTCATCTGAGCCTGCCAGGAGCAACTATTGAGCATAGAGCCAGGAGTAACCCCTGAGCACCGCTGGGTTGACCCACAAACCCTCAAACCCCCCCCCAAAAAAAAAGGCAAAAAGAAAAAATCTCTTTGACATTGCTCTTGGGATGTTTTAGCTTTCACACCAAAAGAAAGGCCACAAAAGCAAACAAGTTGGACCATCTCAAATAGCGTCTGCACAGCAAAGGAAAGTAGGAAAATAAAAAGGTAATCTAGAGAATAGAAAAAAACAATGACAAATTTTGTCCCCTTTGGTCCAATATATTTTTTCTCTTTTGTAGCCTTTTTTAAATAAATGTTTACAACGTTCTCCAAAAAAACACAAAATTATTATTATATTACATATTATGTTATATAATACTAACACGTATTATATATGATATATAACAAGGGTTTAATAATGAAAGGGCACAGATCTGAATAGACCTTTTCCCAAAGGCAACTTACAGACTTGACAAAGAGATTTTAACATTACTAATCAGCAGAAAAATGCAAATCAAAACCAGATGAGCTATCACCTAAAGTTAGATGAGAAAGAAACTCAAGAAACAACAGGTTTCAGTAAAGTCACAAAGTAGAATCCTTGGGTACTATTGATTTAGATTTGGAGCATTTGGTAAAACTATCACTTAAAAAATTAAAAACAGGGGCCGGGTAGGTGGCGCTGGAGGTAAGGTGTCTGCCTTGCAAGCGCTAGCATAGGACGGACCGCGGTTCGATCCCCCGGTGTCCCATATGGTCCCCCCTAAGCCAGGGGCGATTTCTGAGCGCATAGCCAGGAGTAACCCCTGAGCGTCAAACGGGTGTGGCCCAAAAACCAAAAAAAAAAAAAAAAAAAAATTAAAAACAGAACAACTGTTATTATCCACATTTCTGCTTCTTGGTGTTTATTTGAAAATTACAAGCACACTAATTTAGTTTTAGTGAGGGGAACCCTAGCAGTAACCAGGTCTAATTCCCAGCTCTGTGCTCAGGGATTACTTCTGTTGGTTCTCAGGATACCAGATGCAGTGTGAAAGATCCAACAATGACTTACTGCATGTAAGGCAAACACCTAATATTCCTTTACTAGCTCTTCAGCCTTAAAACACTAATTTGAAATGCTACACAGATTCCAATGCAGCATCATTTACAATAATCAGGCTGTAACCAAAGCAGCCATGTTGAGTATTATCTGTGAATTTTAAAAATGTGGTTTTAAAAAAAAATGTGGTTTGTTAATTATGAGAAAAAAGAGGGGAAGAGAGAAAAGGAAAAGAAGATAAATAAATGGAGGGAAGTGTTTTGTTTTTTTGGGTCACACCCGGTGGCACTCAGGGGTTACTCCTGGCTCTGAACTAAGAAATCACTCCTGGCAGGTATAGGGGACCATATGTTGGCCGCATGAAAGGTAAACGCCTTACTACTGTGCTATTGCTCCAGCCCCAGACCCAAGAACCAAAACCAAAAACAAAAAAACAAACAAACAAAAAGATTATGAACACATTCTGTCCTGGATCAGTTGCTTGCAAGGCAAAATGCCTTATCTCTGTGCTATCTCTCCGGCCCCAAAGTCTCATTTCTTATAACATGGATGAATTCTGGAATATCATGCTAAGTGAAATATAACTCAAAGAGAAAGACAAATACTGTATCATCTTACTTATACATGTAATTTAAAACAAACACAAACTCACAGATAAAGAATAAAGTGGTGCAAAAAACATCTGATGTAAAAAAGTTATAAAGTGGGCCAGAGCCATAGCACAGTGGTAGGTCGTTCTCCTGGTAAAGACCCGGGTTCAATCCCCTCCATCCCACATGGTCCCCTGAGCCTGTGCAGAGCCAGGAGTGCTGCCAGGAGAGTCCAAAAAAACAAAACAAAAAAACCTCTGACTTACAAAACATATCAATCATGGGGTATAATAAATGCTGCAGTGCAATATATGTAAAAATGTGTGAATGTTAACTACTGTGTGTATTAATATTAAACTGGTGAGTTGTGTTCATAAAGGTATTGATTATACCACCCTCAACATAAAAAGTACTCATGAATGCTTTAATGTTGACTAAACTCTGAAAATCTACAGCTATGTAAAAAAAAGTCAAACACCAAAATGCACCAAAAGTATAATATAACACCATTTGTATGGGTACACTACAAAAGGGGAAACCTTATACATAGAAAAAAGATCTTATCTTCTAGGGATAAGGACCTATACTTTTTAGAATACTGGGTCGCCTCTCACCCTAAACATATGTCATGTGGGGGCAGGAGAGACAGCGTGTAGGTAGAGTGTTTGCCTTGCATGCAGAAGGACGAAGATTCAAATACCGGCATCCCATATGGTTCCTCGAGCCTGCCAGGAGCAATTTCTGAGTGTAGAGCCAGGAGTAACCCTTGAACACTGCCGGGTGTGACCCAAAAACCAAAACCAAAACCAAACAAAACAAACAAAAAAAAACTTATGTCATGTGGACCCAACTTAGACTCCATGTGATTAGACAGCAACCATCCAATCCCGAACCCTAGATCTAAGACATAGAACCAACACAGTTCTCCGCAACAGCTCCAGGATCAAACTCCCTCTGGGACATTCTTTTTTTTTTTTTTTTTTTTTTTTTTTGGTTTTTGGGTCACACCTGGCAGTGCTCAGGGGTTATTCCTGGCTCCAGGCTCAGAAATTGCTCCTGGCAGGCACAGGGGACCATATGGGACGCCGGGATTTGAACTGATGACCTTCTGCATGAAAGGCAAACGCCTTACCTCCATGCTATCTCTCCGGCCCTTCTTAATACTCCTCTGACATCAACATGCACAAGTTTTGATATGACACCCTGACAATGAGGAAAAGGCAACAACTTGATCTAAATGCAGGTTGTCTTATTTCATCACCTAATGATAAGATGAAATCAGAAACATCCTTTGATCTGTGCAAAAGCCAAGATTGCTAACTACAGAAGACTGACTGTGACAACCATAACTGGGCAGAACTTATCCTGCAACCAATAAGAAAGACCCTAGCCTAGGATTTGGCCTACAAAATGTACAGCAACCAAGATCATTAATTCCAGAGGTCTGACTGAGTTAAATGCAACCGAGCAGATCTTCTACATAAAGACACTATCCTAGGCTTCGTCCTAGAATCGATGAAAAACCAAGACCACCAAATACAGAAGTCTGATTAAAACAACAGTGATGGAACAGAACTTCTAGAACCGTAAAGAAAGACTACCCTTGGCTTCTTCCTAGGACCTGTGCAAATACCAAGACTTCTAGCTACAGAAGCCTGATTTTATCATCCATGACTGAGCAGAAAGTTCCCTGGCACCATAAAAAGACCTACGGGAGGGCCCGGAGAGATAGCACAGCGGCGTTTGCCTTGCAAGCAGCCAATCTAGGACCAAAGGTGGTTGGTTCGAATCTTGGTGTCCCATATGGTCCCCGTGCCTGCCAGGAGCTATTTCTGAGCAGACAGCCAGGAGTAACCCCTGAGCATCGCTGGGTGTGGCCCAAAAACAAAAACAAAAAAGACCAATGGGAGTAAAAAGAGCATGTACGGAGCCTGTAGTTATTCCCATGACAGTATGCTTCAGGGCAGAGAAACCCTGTATCTCTTAGGCTAAGGGAATTCCCTTTCTAATTTCAATATTTACTGTGACTATGCAAAAAAAAAAAAAAAAAAAGCACATTTTTTTTCTTTTTATTTCAGGCTCGTGGTTATTGTTTGGTTATCAGTATTGCTGTGGTGCTTTTCGTTTTTTTTTTTTTTATCACTGTAGTTTTTTCTTGGTTTTTGTTTGTTTGTTTGTCTGTTGTTTTTGGGGGGCACACCCGGCGGTACTCAGGGGTTACTCCTGGCTGTCTGCTCAGAAATAGCTCCTGGCAGGCACGGGGGACCATATGGGACACCAGGATTCGAACCAACCACCTTTGGTCCTGGATCAGCTGCTTGCAAGGCAAACGCCACTGTGCTATCTCTCCGGGCCCTTTTCTTGGGTTTTTTTGTTTTGTTTTGTTTTCTTATTTGTCTGTTTTTTTTTTTTGTTATGTTCTTCCTTTGTCCCTTTCTTCTCTTAAATTGATATTTATAACCTCTAGATGGACTCCCCCAGATCTGTATCTTTTTGTTTTATTTCCTTTAAACAGAACCTCATAACTTGAATCATCTTGTTCTGCCTCATATTGAGGGGGAAAAATGGATGGTATCAAGACCACACAGTCATATGTACATTGAGTAGAAATAAAAAATGATCAGACTTAAACACCATATCCAAAGCCAACAACAACAGAATCGATACCCAATCTATAACAAGCTAGACACAGTGGGGATCACTTAAACTAGCAGCCTGGGGGCAAAGAAGGGGGATATGGGATGCATGCAGGGAACAGGGGTGGAGGGAGGACAACACTGTGGTGGGAATGGCCCTGATTCAATGTCACTATGTACCTAAAATATCACTGTGAAAGATTTGGCATTCACTTTGATCACAATAAAAAATTATCTTTAAAAGGCCAAATATTATGAGAAGCACTTGCAGTAACTATTTAAAATAAATGAATACGGGCCCGGAGAGATAGCACAGCGGCGTTTGCCTTGCAAGCAGCCAATCCAGGACTAAAAGTGATTGGTTCGAATCCCGGTGTCCCATATGGTCCCCCATGCCTGCCAGGAGCTATTTCTGAGCAGACAGCCAGGAGTAACCCTTGAGCACCGCTGGGTGTGGCCCAAAAACAAACAAACAAATAAATAAATACACAGAAATTGTAATTAAAGTGTATGGACAAAAGATAAGAGATGGTGAGTCATTAATATTAATGTTTACAGTTTATTTTGGAGGTGATTTAAACAGGGGTGATAACTGCAGAACACTAAGGCCACTGAATTTTATACTTAATGAACTGAATTATTACAAGCAACCCAAGAAATCATAATTATGTAAAAACAAAGCCTTTGGTTATATATGTATCAAATACAAAATTTATAGAAATATAAATAGAAGGCTAGAATATGGCTATGAGGCAGGATTCTCTAATTATACCTTGTAAATACTCAATTTTCAGCTGTAATATGGACATTCTTATATCAACAATCAGTATTGGGAGGATGTAGCCATGGGAGAGGGACAGAGAAAAAGAAAAACTAAGTATTACCTGGAGACACTTCTTCCTTCTGTCTTACAGTATGGTCTTTTGTGAATTTCACCCTTTGATGAGCTCTAATACAGGTCTTGCAGAGCCACTCAACACACTCTACACAAAATCCATTAGCTTCTGAATTGTCTTCACAGCTTGTACACACCTAGTAAAAGAAATATTTCATGTTAAATCTTGACACATCTCTTTGCCCCTCTTCTCCTCTGTTGTGAGGGACTGGGTGAGGTGCTGCATATCCCTGACTGCAGTGCTCATCTGCTTTGGTTGTACTGCTTGCTAAGTGTGGCACTTAGTTTTGTTGTATTCCCAAAATCTCATCTGGCCATGTGGGCAGTGCTAAGAAGGATCAAACAGTCTCCAGCCTGTAAAACTGTAAAGCTCTGAGTTATATAGGCCTGGGCATAGACATCAATTTATGAGAGAAATTTAAAGATAGAATGCCACCTGCTAGTCACAAAAGTGACAGAACAACCAAACTTACTATTAGTTATCTTAACAATGTTTGTACATTTAAATGACATGTTTTAAATTATAGTTCAAAAATAATAACAAAACATCATACACTTTTAAAACAGAAGTTGCCCTTACTGCAAATATAAAATAGGCTGAAGAATACAAATGTTGAGAATAGCAATCAAGAAAGATGAAGGAAACCAATCCCACACACGCACAGTTTACCATGTCTGCATTTGGCCAGCTCTATTGACTCAGTATGTCTTGAAAGAGATGTAAACCAGTGCTGGAGCTATAGCACAGCAATAGAGTGTTTGCCTTGCACACAGCCGATCCGAGACAGACCCCAGGTTTGATCCCCGGCATACCATATGGTCCTCCAAGCCTGCCAAGAAGATTTCTGAGTGCAGAGCCAAACAACAACAAACAACACAGAATGTCATATGATTTAAGTGAAGAAACCAAGGGGGAAATGACAAGAGAAGAAGCTGAAGTCAAGATTAGCAGAGGACAGTTCAAGCAGGTCACAATAATTTTGGTCCTGTCTGAAGAAGTCTCCCAAAAGTTCTTAAATACCATATTTTCCAGAGTATAAGATGACTGGGTGTATAATTTGACCCCTACTTTTCCTGTTAAAATATAGGGTTTGGGGGGCCAGAGAGATAGCATGGAGGTAAGAAATTTGCCTTGCATGCAGAAGGACAGTGGTTCAAATCCCACATCCCATATGGTCCCCCGAGCCTGCCAGGAGCGATTTCTGAGCATAGTTAGGAGTAACCCCTGAGCACTGCCAGGTGTGACCCCCCCAAATAACCAAAAAATAAAAAATAGGGTTTGGGCTACATTCATCATATAAGACTACCTCTCAATGCACACCAAATGAAAATTAAAAACCGTAAGACAAGTATAAATTCTCAAAGGTTAACAGTATATGTTTAATAAAGCTAGACTTTGGAGTGCCAACAATCATTTTACATTTGTCATTTGTATTGAGTGACTGATTTTTTAACTGTGACCTACATTGAGAGCAAGGAGAGGGGGCTCCTCCAAGAGCAGCTAGCTGGGGTGCAGTGATTAATAGGACAGATAGAGGGAGACAGAGCGCCTCCTCTGTGTTCCATAAAAACTAAACAGAGGATTGAGGACCTGAAAGCTGGCTGGATGAAACGTGAGGCCCTGCATTTAATCCCTAGCAGTAAAAATAAAAACAAACAAACAAAAAAAATGACAGCAAGGGATACCTTTTACAGTAAAGTCAAATTTCAATACAAATTTAATAGTATAAAGTCAACTTATAGTATAAACAGAAGGCAGAAGATGTGATCATGCTCCTTATCTAAGAAATGGAGATGAGTGGGTGACTTGTTGCTTATAGTTTAAATATATACATGAAATATAAACAAGGTTAAAAGTAATATTATTCCTTATAATTATATATTTAAAATGAAAGGCAGGGCTAAAGAGAATACAGCAGATAGATTGTTTTGCACTTCAAAGAGTTGCCTGAAGACTGCCAGGACTAGCCCTGAGCACTGCTGTAGGGATATAGCCCCCCAAAACAGAACCAAACAAAAGAAGACAAATAAAAATGAAAGGCTAAGTCAGAAAAGTAAGAAAATGACTACCTAAGAGATAGATAAAAAATAGAGATGAGGGCCGGAGAGATAGCACAGCCTTTTGCCTTGCAAAAGCCTCCGATCCAGGACCTAAGATGGTTGGTTCGAATCCCGGTGTCCCATATGGTCCCCCGCAGCTGCCAGGAGCTATTTCTGAGCAGATAGCCAGAAGTAACCCCTGAGCACTGCTGGGTGTGGTCCAAAAACCAAAGGGAAAAAAAAATTAGAGAGATGAGTGGGATTCTTAAATTTTCTGAATGGTAATAGCATATTTTATGGCTTCTACTTTAAAACTGTATGAAATTTTAAATATTACATATATTTAGATTAAATCGAATGAAACAAATGGACCTACCCTATGACTTACCCATATACTTAATTTACTGTAAGTAAATGTATAATATGATGGTTTGATTATCTCTAATGCACACATATAACAATTGCTAGTCTGCTTGTCTCTATTGACAGAAACAACTATACAACTTTTAGTACCAATTCTACTTTTTGATATTCTTAGCTGGCAAGCAATATAATTTGGTTCTACCGCAAATTCTAACCAATGGTGCTGGAGAGATCAGTGTCACAGGGAAAAGAGAATTATTGACTTATTTTCCTAGTTGGTTGCAATTTCTGTTAACACTGAACCAATCAGTGCTGCTTCACTACCACTGTCGCAGCAAGTCCTTCCCATATCAGCAGTCAATGCATCCCCCCCAACTTTTTGGTGACTATGAGATTACAAAAATATTCACATGATTGGGTTTCAGGCATACAATATTTCAACACTGATTCCTTCACCACTGTCCATTGCCCTCCATCAATGTCCACTCCCACCTCCAGTAGCAGTCAAATCTAGTTTGCATTTTTCCCATTCCAGAGATATCAACATCACAGGTTTTTCCTTCCTTCTCCTCATATCTAAATATTTTTCTTTCTTCTCAGATTTGAATGCCTGAAATAAGCAGTATCTCCCCTCTTCTCCAGATGTTTGCAATATGGTCACAAGAACATTCCCCTAGGTTTTAGCTTCTAATAATTCCAACAATATTGTCAAAATAATTGCTTTTGTTCTTTCAAATGCTGAGATCTGTATATATATATATATATATATATATATATATATATATATATATATATATATATATATATATATATATATATAGTACTTGAATGGGGGACAGAGAGATGGCTTTTGCCTTGCCTGCAGAAGGACAGCGGTTCGAATCCCGGCATCCCATATGGTCCTCTGAGCCTGCCAGGAGCGATTTCTGAGTGTAGAGCCAGGAGTGACCCCTGAGTGCTGCTGGATTTGACCCAAACCCTCGACCCAAAAACTGAACTGAATGGTTCCCGATTATACCAGAAATGATATAATATGTCCTACAGTACAAAATGTACAGCTTAAGAAAAAAAAATTGAAAAGTATGTGTCAGAACAATTAAGAACCAATATTTTAAGTATTAAAAATTAGAAAATGAAATCAGAAGGGGTTGGAGTTATAATATAACAGGTAGGGCATCAGCCATGTACACAGCTGACCTAGATTCTATCCTTGGCATCCCATATAGTCATTTGAGCCCGGCATGAATAATTCCTGAGTGCACAGCTGATATGGCCCCAAAACAAACACACAACTACATTCAAAGGAAAACCCTTAAATCTTAAAATTTTGAAGCTAAAATACTGATATATTTATGAAGTAATTTTTCTCTATATCTCTCTTGGCATGAGATATTATTTAATAGGTTGAGCACATACTTTGCATGCAGGATGCTTGGGTTTGACCCAAAGCATTATTATGATTCTCTGAGCATGATCCAAGTACAGAGCTAGTACTAGTCTCCATCTGTGCAAATGATGACTCCCCCAAAACAAACAAAACATCATAAAGTGTTTATGAAATAATTTTTTTGTAAGGACTACAAAAAATTCAACCCAAAGATAAGTATTCATCTAACATTCATACTGTGGTTTCATGTTGGAAGCTATAAGACTTAGAGAGCAAAATGGAGTCTCTGATGCCTGAAAAACCAAAGGCCTGTGTACATGACAGGCGGCCACTGTGGCACTTGCCCATGGACCTAAAGGAAAGAACAGCCACATAAGTCAGTTAGCAAAGGTCACAAGATGTTCCAGTAAACCGCCCGAGTTGCTAAGATAAGATCACACATCCTGTTACGCTACCATTGTAAAAGAATGTTTGTGCGATATAAGGGTATTTTGTAAAACTGGAAAGTCCATCCTGCATGACCCCCCGACTTTTCTATAGATACCATGGAAAAATACTGAAATTTACTTCCTCATTCTGTAATGCTATATAAGCCTATTTGTGCTTCAATAAATTCGGCTCTTGATCAGAGATTTTGTCTTGAGCCCATTTCTTTCCCTGCCTCTTCTTTTCAGGTCGGATCCCGCCTGTGACCCACGAATTACTTCGCGATCCTCAGTCCACCCTGCGGGCAGGGTTCCGGGGGTCACAGTTTCAAAATACCATCTCCAACTGAAAGGAACCAATGGCTTGGTTCCCAGTTGAAAATATAAAAAGGTACAACATCTATCTGACAAAAGAAAAAAGCAAAGCAAAAAAATGCAAAAACCAAAAACCAAAACAACAACTATGCAATACTATTGACTACTCCTATGGAAAAGGATTGGTGCTACAGTGGTAGTGAAGCAGCACTGAATTGTGATTATTAAAAAATATTGGGTATATAAACATACAGGTAAATATCGAATGGTACAGTACCTCAACAAAATCTAATGGTGAGGGTAGGAGTTTCAGGATATTCATAAGTCAGATTATACAGAGCTGGAGAGAAGAGATAGCACAGCAGATAGGGCATTTGCCTTGCATGTGGCCAACGAGCATTCAATCTCCCAGGCATCCGATATGGTCCCCTGAGCCTGCCAGGAGTCATTTCTGCAGACAGTACCAAGCATAATCTGTGAGCACCGCCAGGTGTGATCCAAAAACCAAAAAAAAATATATACATATAATAAACATAAGACTACTGAGAATAGTTATCAGTGAGTGTGTTTCAATTTTTGATGCTAAACCCTTTTAGTCATCCTTTTCCCTATTGTGTTTAAAATTATCCACAATAAAAATTTAAAAACTTCATATTCTGCTATAGTTCTACAGAAAATATCTCTACCTCATTTTTTTGTTTTGGCTTTGGGATCACATCTGGTAACACACAGGGGTTATTCCTGACTATGCACTCAGAAATCACTCCTGGCTTAGAGGACCATATGGGACACACAGGTCCGCTGTGGGTCAGCCGCGTGCAAGGTAAATGCCTTACCACTGCGCTATCACTATGGCCCCTCTTCATCTCATTTTTACAGATATACTTAATTATATTCAAAGCCAAATCTTGATATTTATCCTTCTTTCTTGTTGTCTTTAGTTCTGTGAAAGCCATCTCTTAATTCCAATCAAGTATATTAAGTCCTAATGATTGTGTCTTCCGCTCCTCTTCTCTCCTCTTTTCTTCCTTCCTTCCTTTCCCTTCCCTTCCTTTTCTTTTCCTCTCTTTATATTAATCATTCTAGTAGCTTGATTCTCACTAATATAGTGCTTCCATTCATCTCATAGTATAATATCTCCTCTCCACTGTCTTTGTTCCAAAATATTGCATGGCTTTCAACATAAAACTTTCAGCAAACCAAGGTGTTTAAATAAAAAATATTATTAAAAAAAAAAAAAAACCTGGGCCTGGAGAGATAGCACAGCGGCATTTGCCTTGCAAGCAGCCGATCCAGGATCAAAGGTGGTTGGTTCGAATCCCGGTGTCCCATATGGTCCCCTGTGCCTGCCAGGAGCTATTTCTGAGCAGCCAGCCAGGAGTACCCCTGAGCACTGCCGGGTGTGGCCCAAAAACAAACAAAACAAAACAAAAAAAACAAAAAACAAAAAAAAAAACAAACAAAACAAAACCTTCCAGCAACACACACACTCTAACAAGTCCACTTTCCTACACAGTGTCTCTCTCCTCCCCCACACCCCACACACACATCTATGCCTTATTCTCCTTTGTTGGAAGCTTCCTACAATAATCCAATTCTCAGTTTCTGTTTCCTTTATGCATCTGTTATTCTCCCTATATTTCTTTCCTTTTTTTTTTTAATTTTCCAGCCACACCCTGCGACACTCAGGGTTTACTACTGGCTATGCACTCAGAAATCACTCCTGGCTTGGGGGACCATATGAGATGCCTGGGGATAGAGCTATGGTCCATCCTAGGCTAGCACAGGCAAGGCTTGTGACACTGCTCCACCTCCCCTATATTTCTTTATATCCCAACGATGAGAGATCATTCTGTATCTCCTATAAATATTACACTCAGCACCATACTTTCCAGATGTAGGAACAAAATCACATGATTTCATCTTTTCTTAAAGCCAAAGGTTTGCATGGTGTGTATGTACCAGTTCTTTATCCAGTTATCTGTTCTTGAACATTTGGCTGCTTCTAGATCGAACACCCTATTCTGAACCCAAAATATCCTTCTTATTTCTACTCATCTCCAGTTAGAATGTCTGAAGGAACAGAGCCCTATCAAATACAGGTCCAGTCCCCAGTTCCTAAAGCACACAGCTATGTAAGCTCCTTCAAATATCACACTACTCACAGCAAATAGGGAAGAAAAGTTCACAAAGCTCTATGGGTAAAAAAAACCAGAACAGAGAGGACTTAAACAACATGAAACAGCTCAGTCAATCCTCAGACAATAACTTTAGTGACAACATTAAGAGAATGTTTAATTAGATCAGAGTAGTTAGCAGTCAGTAGTGTAGAAGAATGAATAGTAAAATGAACTACAAGCAGAAATAAGAGTATGGTAAGTAATATATAAAATTTAGAAGCTCTGGGAGAGAAGATCAACAACAGCTAAACAAAGTATCAAAACACTCCAAGATAAAGAGGAAAACTGCTGGGAAATAATTAAAGATGGAAAATAGTATGAAAAGAAATGTATAGCATATCAGAGAACTATGGGATGAGTTCAAGAGGAACCAATGCAAGAATCACTGCAGTCCCTGAAGAATAGGAAAGCAAATTTGATGAAAACCTTCCCCCCCCTTCAAAAAAAGTGTGGGGGAGAGAGAAATAGAGAAATAGAAAACTCTATTGAGCTAAATTATCATTTCGATTTAAAGGAATAATGAAACTTCAGAAGACAGGCAACAGTTTAGGAAAGAAATTCATAGCCATGAAGTCAGTTTTGCATGAAGCCCTTAAGAAGTTTCTTTAGATGTCAGGAAAACATTCTTAGCATGTGACATTGAATACGATACTCAACTAAATGGTGCTTATGTCCCTCTACTAGATAAAGGAATATATATTTTATTCTTAGATTGCCAAGGATTTTATACATTTTCAGTAATAAATTAATCTTTTATATTCAATGTGGTGTCTTCAAATTCTTCAAAATTCTTGTGATAAAAACATTACTTTTATGGCCTATTTAGGTTTCCCCCTTTAAATACTAATTTTCTTCATTCTTACTAAGTCTGACAAGTTGTAGGCTTTACAAATTTCATGCAAATTCCAAAAAATTTAATAGTTAATGACAGTAAAGACATGACCATTACCATAAGGCAAGTACAGAAGTTAATGTGATATTATAGATACCAGAGCTGAAAAATCTCACATAAATGAGAGTAGATATTGTAGTGTATTATATACTATTTTTTTTTTTTTTTGGTTTTTGGGCCACACCCGTTTGACACTCAGGGGTTACTCCTGGCTATGTGCTCAGAAATCGCCCCTGGCTTGGGGGGACCATATGGGACGCCGGGGGATCGAACCGCGGTCCGTTCCTTGGCTAGCGCTTGTAAGGCAGACACCTTACCTCTAGCCACCTTCCCGGCCCCATACTATTTTAATTAATTTATACATATAGCTATCAATCATCACTTTTATTGAGTTATTTTCTGACCATTAGCCCTTCCTTTAAGTTTCCTTGGAGCAATCAACAAAATGTGGTATACCAGCCATGTCAATGGCTCAGCTTCACTGCATTTGCACTAAGATCTGCAGATTCCTAGCTGTTAAAAAAAAATCTAGGTATTCAGGTTTTGTAGCTGACATCTCCAGGGATGGTTTGGAACCAAAGTCAGCCATGTCACCCCTCCCCCCCCCCCAAGTGCTTCTATACTTTCAAAATTTTTGCAGCCATACCAACAAACCAGAGCTGTCCCCATATGAACTCATATGAACAGATTCTAAAAGTTGTGTATCTCACAGATGCTTATACATAGTTTTAATACTGACTTCACAGTAGGACTATATCAAACGAGACCTGAAATTAATATAGAATCCACACAAGCTCAAACAAAACCAAGAACAAAATACTTAACTACATCTCACTAGATCTACAGACAATGAAAAAAAGTACCACTGCGTGATGGATGACAATTTTAAAATTTTATTTTAATTAAGTTGTCTTTCTTTCCTATTTTTAAGTTTCATGGGTATTTTTTTTCCAAAAAGCAGATATTTACACTGTCACTCTATGCCTGAAATACAACTATGAAAGGCTTGTAATGCACAATGGTCTCATTAAAAAATGAAAATAAATCAACATTAAAGCATATATTTAGAACTTTCTATTTTTTCTTTTCGTGTTTTTGGGCCATACCCAGTAGTGCTCAGGGTAGTCCTCCTGGCTCTGCGTTCAAATATTGTTTCTGGCAAGTGCAGGGGACCATATGGGATGCCTAGGATTGAACCAGGATCAGCGCTGGGTGGGCTGCATGTAAGGCAAATACACCACTGTTGAGCTATCAAACCTGCTCCTTCATATATTTTTTTTTTTTTTGGTTTTTGGACCACACCCACCCAGTGATGCTCAGGGGTTACTACTGGCTATGTGCTCAGAAATCACACCTGGTTTGGAGGACCATATGGGATGCAGGGGATTGAACCCAAGTTCATCCTGGGTCAGCTGCAGGCAAAGCAAATGCCCTACCACTGCGCTATGGCTCCGGCCCCTCCTTCATAAATATTGTAATATAAATTATTTAACTGAATCACCATGAGACAGTTATAAAGCTGTTCATAATTTTAGTTTCAGTTATACAATGTCTAACACTTCACCAGTGCATATTCCCCTACAGCAATGTCCCCAGTTTCTTTCCTGCTAACCTGTGGCAAACATCTCTCTATCCCTCTCTTTATGTTTTAGACACTGTGGGGATATCATGAATATCACATTGTCTTCTTTCAATACCTACTTCTTGTCCTGAATAATCATTTCCAACTATTACTGTCATCGTTGTCCCATCTCTGCCCTAACTGCACTCCCCAACTCTTTGTGGTAAGCTTACCATGAACTGAACCTCATTTCTATTTCAATATTTCTATTGAGTCTCTTTTAGCTGTAATTCCTTGGGCATACATGATTTGGCTGCATATAGTCTTTAGCTCTGAGTTTCTCTGCAATGATGTCCTTGATTACTGATACTTCCTGGGGATTTTCTTCCTGGGTTTCTGAACTCCAATGATTCATATGTTGTTTCTGTTAGTTTATCAAATGTTGTGTATGTAAATATTTTATGGGATTATTATGTTACTGACCCTACCCTGATCAGTGATTGTACCCTACCCTAGGGTGTGACCTGGCATTCTGCCCCCACCCTAGGGTGGTACCTGATTCTGCTTCCACCATTGGGTGGTATCTGATCCCACCATTGGGTGGTACCTGATTCTGGGGGCTTTTGGCTGGAACTGATGCTGAGGCATTTGACTCCAGTCTTGTCCACTGAATAAAGCTAATATTTCTACAAGCCTGTCTGCGAGCTGTTTACCTGCCGCTTCACCTCAGAACCTCCAGCTGAACAGGGTGGCAGATGCGTGCTCCGAACTGGAGGGAAAAGACCTCATCTCCATCCCTCCATCAGTCAACCTCTTCAGGGGCTGACTTGCAACAATCAAAGACTTACATTTTCATTTGTTCACATTCTTTGAGAAATTTTTTCATTGTCTGATCATTTATTTTACGGCTCTTTTCGACTCTTCTGTTGTAACTAGAATACAAAATCCACACACAGAATGGGAGAAACTATTCATCCAATACCCATCAGATAAGGGCTAATATATGTTATACAAAGTATGGATGGAGTTATTATGCATCATCTTCCAGTTCACTGATTCGGTTGTCAGTTGCTGTTACTCTGTTCAAGAGGCTTTCCAGTGACATTTTCGTTTTGCTTACTAAATTTTTCAGTCCCTTTATTTCAATTTAAAGTTTTCTTATTTTTATTTTCATATCCTCTTGATTTTTTTTTTTTTTTTTTTTGGTGCTGAAACCCGGGATCGATCCCCTCTTGATTCTTATTTGTGGTTTGTTCAGCTCAATCCATGCTTTCTTTGATTTATATGAGGATCCTCCATATTTCTTCTCTGAACTCCGTATCTGAGAGGCTAAATAGGTGGTTGGCACTTTTTGGGTCTTCAGAGCTGCTATCTTCATTCTCTATGCAGTGTTGCCTTGCATTTTCCCCCCATTCCCATGCTTGTAGTGTGGTATTTTCTAAGTGTTGTGCTGGGGTTCATTTGGTAGGTGTGAAGCCAACTGCTGCCGAAGTTCTTTGTGGGCAGGGACAGTTTACCTCTGAGGAGGTGCCCTCAGGGAATGTTGGGGGGGGGAGGGTATTCACAGTCCAGCACACAGCACAACAGAGGCAGTTTACAATATCTGTGTGCCAAAGCACATGGAATGATAAAATCCCTCAATTCGAAGCCACAGCGTGGCGGTAGGGTGTTTGCCTCGAACAGGGCTGATCCAGAACAGACCTCACCTGATCCCCAGCATCCCATATGGTCCCCAAGCCAGGAGCAATTTTATGAGTGCATAGCAAGGAGTAACCCCTGAGCATGACATGGTATGGCACAAAAACAAACAAACAAAATAATCCTACAACTCAATGTAACATCCAGAAGCCAGAAGAGGAGCTAAGTATCCACCAGTGGGCACTATTTTGAGAACACCCTGCTCAATCATCCTGTTCTGGGGCAGCTGCTGTTCTTGGGCACTTGAGTTGTTTCCAGATTCTAGCTATTGCCAATAATGCTATAATGAAAATAATACAGAAGAATTTTCTGCTTTTTTGGGGGGAGGTATCCCTGGGATATATTCCAAGGAGCTGTATTTCTGGGTCATATGGGAGCTCAATTTCTAGGATTTTGAGGAATGTCCATATTGTTTACACAAAAGGTAGGACCAATCGATATTCTCTCCCAGCATCCATGCCAGTACAGGTTTTTTTTTTTTTTTGATGTGTGCCAATCTTTATGGTATGAGATAACGCTTTATTATTTTGACTTGCATTTCTCTAATGATTAATAAGGTGGAGTATTTTTTTCATGTGCTTTTTTGGCCATCTGTATTTCTTCTTTGAGAAAGTTTCTGTTAACATCTTAACCCCATTTTTGGATGAGGTAGGATTGTTTTCCTTGTTACACTTTACTTTTGTCTCTTATTATAGTTATAAACTCACTATCAGATGGATATTGAGTGAATGTCTCCCAGTATGAGGGAAGTTTTTGTGTCCATGTCAGTTTCCTTTGAGGTGCATAAGCTTCCTACTTGAATGTACCCCATTTGTTTATCTTTGCTTCCACTTACTTAGTCAGTGAAGTTTCATCCCTGAAGATGCCTGTAGTCTAGATGTCATGGAGTTTTCTGTCAGTGGTTTTTTTTTTTGTTTTTTTTTGTTTGTTTGTTTTTTTGATGTACCATACAGTTATAGATCTGAGTATTGGTCTTAAATCCATTTGACTTTACTTGTGTGCATAGCTTTAAAGAGAAAGCTTTGAGTTCACTCTTGCATGTAGCTGACTGACTTTCCCAACGTGAAATTTTCCCACTTCTTCAAATTTTGTTCCCCTTAAAGATTAATTGATCAAATACTGGATCATTTGTCTCAGGATATTCAAGTCTATTCCACTAATCTGAGAGTTTCTTTATTCCAATTCCATGCAATTTTAAAGATTCCCACTTTATACTGCAGTTTAAAGTTAGAGAAAGTGATGCCTGCCATCTTTTTCCCAAGGATTATTGCTTTCACTATTCACGGTCATTTATTGTTCTATTTCTTTGAAAAATGTCATGGGTATCCTTAAAAGTATTGCATTAAATCTGTACAAAGCTTGGGATATACTGATTTTTTTTTTTTTTTTTTGGTTTTGGGGCCACACCTGGCGGTGCTCAGGGGTTACTCCTGGCTGTCTGTTCAGAAATAGCTCCTGGCAAGCTACGGGGGGACCATATGGGACACCGGGATATCGAACCAACCACTTTTGGTCCTGGATCGGCTGCGTGCAAGGCAAACGCTGCTGTGCTATCTCTCTGGGCCCCACATGATATTTTTTTTAATTTTTTATTTTTAATTATGAGAACAAAGATGCAAAGAAAGAGGACAAGGTAAAGTTACAGTGGAGGACAATCACCCATAACATAATTCTCAGAAGTTCCCTTGCTGATATCTTAACTTAGAACTTTCAGGCAAAAGAACATTAACATAAATAAAACAGAATCTATGTACAATTTCTTTGTTCCTCAAGTCCCCAGATTGTAACACATTATAGTATTTCTTAGCAGTACACAAGGCAATCTAAAGCCATAAAACTTATGTAACTCCTTAAACATTAGAGGCATAGTATTTTTTACATTTCCATGTACGTGCATGTTAGCTTAGTTAACCTCAAATTTTAATGTGTCTTTTTTTAAGGATTAGAATCAAAGGAGCACGGTAAAAACGGTGTTAGAGGGGCAATTGTTGTTTGCATAGGCCCACCAAAATATGAGGGGAATGGAAAGGAATAACCTTGGCCTAAATACAAAGAGACCCGACCCCCTGAAGTTTCCTGGCATAAGACCAACTCTAGGCTCCAGGCAAGCTAGATCGTCCAATCAAAGACATTGTCTGTAGTGCCAAAACACTTTTATTTTTCACACAGTCTCTATTGTTGGTATCATGTTTCTGTATTAAATATCCTGGAATCTGCAGAAATATACTGATATTTTAATAATGTTAATATTCCCAACTCATATGCAAGGTGTTTCCATTTCCTTGTGCTTTCTTTTATTTCTTGAAGTATTTTTGTATTTAGTTCGAGTATAACGCGCACCCGTAATTTTCTATTAAAAATCGTTATAAAATTTTTGTTTCACACCAAGCATTGTAATTGTCAAAGGAAGTTATTGAACACATGTGGCCATGATAAAAATCATTTATTGACAACGTAAACTGGTATAAACATAATACCGAAATAAAATTACCGGTAAACATATTTATTTAAAATGCTTCAAAGTCAGAATCATCATCAAATACACTAAAGAGTTGTTCCCATTCTTCTCGAGTTAATTTTTCATTAGTGTCCCAGTTGTCTGTTTCTCCAGTTTTTTTCGCTTTCTTCTGTGCTTGAATTCCACTGCAGGTCATCTTCTGTGCCTTCCATTTTATTGCTGATGCCTGTCTTCAAAAATCTCTTGATGATCATTTCTTTTGGTATGTCTTCCCATGATGTTTTAACCCAGGATGTCACGAGAGATAGGCCAGGTTTCTTAAGATTTTTTTTTTTCTTCGCCCTCACGTACAGTGTGTGGCTACAGCCCGGAAAAGGCGCAGTGCGAACTCACGATTCACCTGTGCCCTCATTGGACTGGCTGCCACTGCCACCCCACCCCAGCCCTCGCGTTTATAACGCACACCCAAACTTTGATTTCTTTTTTTGGTAGAAAATTGTGCATGTTATATTAAAAAAAAACAACAGTAGGTCTTTAACAGTTATAGTTAAGTTGATTCAAGATATCTGATTTTCTGAGGCACAATTCTGAATGAGGTTATATTTTAAATATATCTCATTACTAGTATTTACAAAAACCATTGATTTGTGTATTAATATTGTAGCCTGCCATTTTATTACACAAAACTTGCTTGTAGAAGCTCCTCCGTAGAAGTCTTTAGGATTTTCTAAATATTTGCAAATAGAGCTTGACTTCTTTCTTTTCTATCTGGATGCCCAAATATCTTTTTCTTGCCTAAAAACTATGTCAAATACTTCCAGTAATGTATTGAAAAGAAGTGCAAAGAGTGAGCAACTTGGACTTTTGACAGATTTTGGAGGAAAGGATTTTAGTTTTTCCCCATTGGGTATAATGTTTGTAAATGGGCTTCTGGTAAATGGCCTTGACTTTATATACTGTGGAAAGTTCCTCTAATTCCCAACATGTTGAAAGTTGTGTGTGTGTGTGTGTGTGTGTGTGTGTGTGTGTCTCCTTGAATGGGGAGGGAGGGAGGAGGGAGGGAGAGAGAGAGAGAGAGGGAGAGAGGGAGAGAGGAGAGGGAGGGGGGGGGAGGGGGAGGGAGAGAGGGAGGGAGGGAGAGGGAGAGGGAGAGGGAGAGGGAGAGGGAGAGGGGGGGGAGGGGGAGGGGAGAGGAGAGGGGAGAGAGGAGAGAGAGAGGGAGAGGAGGAGAGAGAGGAGAGAGAGAGAGAGAGAGAGAGAGAGAGTGAGTTATTCCTTGAATGGACCTTGTGAGCAACTTGGACTTTTGACAGATTTTGGAGGAAAGGATTTTAGTTTTTCCCCATTGGGTATAATGTTTGTAAATGGGCTTCTGGTAAATGGCTTGACTTATATACTGTGGAAAGTTCCTCTAATTCCCCAACATGTTGAAAGTTGTGTGTGTGTTGTGTGTGTGTGTGTGTGTGTCTCCTTGAATGGGGGAGGGAGGGAGGGAGGGAGAGAGAGAGAGAGGGAGAGAGAGGGAGGGGAGGTGAGAGGGAAGGGAGAGGGAGAGGTGAGGGAGAAGGAGAGGGAGAGGGAGCGGAGAGAGGGGAAGGAGGAGGGGAGAGGAGAGAGGGAGAGGGAGGGGGAGGGGGAGGGGGAGGGGGAGGGGGAGAGAGAGAGAGAGGGGGAGAGGAGAGAGAGAAAGAGAGAGAGAAGAGAGAGGAGAGAGAGAGAGAGAGAGAGAGAGAGAAGAGAGAGAGAGAGAGAGAGTTATTCCTTGAATGGACCTTGTCAAATGACTCCTCTGCTGTAGTGTACTTTGATAAGATTGTTTTTTGCCTGTCATCCCACCTGGATCTTCCAGGTGGGGGTGATTAAGTAGAAAATAAAGAGCTTGTGGGCGAGGCTGAAGAGGCATTTTGGCAAAGCTGACGGCTGGCTCAGGTGTTGTTTTGGAGTTGGCATCAGAACTGTTAAAGGACTATCAATGCCGAACTTTTGTACCCCAACCATTGTATCAATCTGGATTATTTGCGGTGGAGAATTATCACTTAGGTTTCCCCCAAAAGGGGGAAAGGAAGAATGGGATTTAATCTCTCATTTTTGGAGATATTTCTGGATTCACAAATCACCAACAAGTGGTTCAACATCCAACACTCTGCATCTGATCATCTTTTTCCTTTTCTTTCATATGTATATGAAAAGAATATATTGTGTAGATTAACTTGTATATGTTAAAACCATCCTTATACCCCGGATAAATCCTATTTGGTCATGGTGTGTCACTTGTTTTTTTTTTTTTTTTTTTTAATAAATTGTTGGATTCTATTCGCAAGTACTTTGTTAAGGTACTTTGCATTTGTGGTCAAGCATATCACCCTGTACTACTACTATTGCTTCTTTTTTTTTTTTTTTTAAGTGTCTCTGTCTGCTTTTGGTACCAGGGTTATATTAGCTTCATAAAAATTGTTTGAGAATATTTGGTTTTTCAGTTTCCTAAAGGGCCTGAAAAGGATTAACAATAGATCCCCTTTAAAGATTTTTATTTTTTGGGTCACACCCAGCAATGCTCAGGGGTTTATTCCTGGCTCTAAGCTCAGAAATCGCAGCTGACAGGCTCGGGGGGACCATATAGGATGCCGAGATTCGAACCAGCGACCTTCCGTATGCAAGGCAAAGGCCTTACCAATG